>NC_057938.1:20244325-20544325 GCF_018555375.3 Anguilla rostrata | reverse complement strand
CTTCAAAGCTGTATCAGAGGCAATTCAGTTCGCAAAAGGTTTCTATGCTCTTGATTCCACCTCTCATCAGTTCCTTTGTAAAAAATCTAAGGCAAAATGCCTTTGGAATGTACTCTGACTGCATAGTAAACAGCCTCTTAAATGAGCAAGCCACTTGATTACGTCCATCAGTTAGCCTATTTCCACTGCATCAGTACGGAGTGATGGATTTCATTTTGATTTGGGTCAAAGGGGGGGAAATGTTTTTACAATTTCTATTTTAAGTAGGCCTACTAGTTTTACTGCATGCTGAATCGATATCAGTTGGTGGTGAATACTAGTGCTCTGACTCATTTTACTGGTGTTATGATTTCAGCCTACTTTATTAATTAATTAATTAATTTTTTTTATTTTTTTATTAAGCAGACCTGTATTTCAAACTGACTAGAATTGAACCATTTCTTAAAATTAGTTGAAAGAAGGGCTGGGCGTATACCTTATTTTTAGCTATGCCTGTACACATTCTCACAAGGGTTTAGCAATACCGCTGCAAATGTTATTTAATTGTTTTTCATCAAATGAATATTAAAAATTGCACATTGAAACAGTATGATTAAGAATTTAAGACATAAACTTAAGGTGACTTGTCTGTTTGGAATGAATTGCCCGCATTTTCATAAAAACACAACTAACATATGCAGCTTGCACATTTAGAGTTTGATTACCATCCGATTTTTTTGTTATTCAATATTTCACACTGTTCAGTGTCCATATTCCTAAAAAGAACAGTAACACTAATTAGCTATTAGCCTACTTCATTTTGATTGATCCCTATTTTTCAGTTACGGTACAGACCATTTCAGTTTGCTTCTTATGTAATTTCAGGGTAGTGTCAGGTAAACAGGACCAATTTACACGTTGTTGTTTCGAAATTGCATTGTGTCTATTTTGTCTTAAAATAGCCTACATTTTACAAAGCATGTTTGTGTGATTCCTTGATTTTCATTTTCATGTTGTGCAAAAAAATAGTGTCTGGTAATTTGGATTGGAAAACCAAGTACCATCATTGGCCTACCATCAGTAATATGAAAAACATCATGCTATGATATTTTGGGCATATAGCCCAGCCCTAGCTTAAAGCAATTTTCCCTGACCGCAACAGCGCTTGCTACATAGCTAGCAGTCATTGTTGTGTTCAATACCATGAAATTACCTGTAATCAATATGGAATTAAATGATGAATTATGGAAATGGCTAGGCCTAATAGTTATTCAGTCGTTTTAAAAGAAATCAGATAAATAAATTTCTAATTTTGTGCTTTTTACCATCCGAAATTCACGTCTGTTGGACTTGTGCATCATCTGGGAGGTAGTCCATGCCTGCAATACTTGATGTGATGTTCTGCCGTTGTGTAAAATACCTTACATAATGAAAACAAAATTTCAGATGCAACGATAATTCATTAAAGCTCCCCTAACCAACATCACAGTATTTCTTAGAAACAAAACATCACCCTCCAGAATTAATATCCACATTCAAACGCTTCTCTCTTCTATGTGGGTCAAACGAAAACACACCAAAAGACAACATTTAAATGCTTTAAAAGGCGTTTAACCAGAAATAGCTCAATACATGTTAAATTGAGCATTCTGAGACATGAGAAGTACTATTATAAGCAGTAGTAGGACAGCCACCTTCAGTTTATCGTACACTGCCACAGCTAAAATACAGCCTTCCCCTCCCCCACCCTTTCCTCCTTTGAGCTATCTAGCAGCAGAATTACATAACTGTGCCTACTGTAATTTCAGTGTGTGTAGAGTGCTAAAATCTACCATTTAGAACCAAGATACTTTTCTCTATCTCAAGAAATAATCACCTCAACACAACCGGAAAATACCCACTGATATAATAACATTAAGGGTTTAAGAAAATATCTGAACTGGCACTGGATAAGAGCACAGTTAAGTGATTGTGATGTAATGTAAAGGAAATAAAATGTAGTCCCTGTCCCCTTCCATCATAAGAGAAATGTAGCACAGTGTAATAAAATTATTTCCCACAGTCTAAAGAGTGTGTATGTGGTTTTCTGCCACTACCTTTGGCCTCCCACACCTGATTAGCAACATGTTTCAAAGTCTGCCCCATACTTATATGGAACTGTAGAACCACAAACACTCACCTTTGTAATAATGGATATGGAAATTCTTCAAAAGTCATTGACAGATACTTTTGTGTAGTTGGATACGTAGCTAACATCAGTTAGATGTTTTCTGGAAATATGTAGCTAGTTAAATGTGGATATGTGCTAAATATACAAAAAAATAAAACAAAAAAATATACTGTAATCTTAATATAAATCCACATATAGCTCACTTCAGTATTTTGTTTTACAATTGTTGTGTGTTTTCGTGTAAAAGCAGCTTACATCTAGTGTCAGTGAGCTTAAGATGCCTTGGCTTTGACTGTGACATCCCCTCCCCCACTCGCCATGAGTTGGACCACATTGCTGTCATATGCCGCCGTTTTTCTTCTTTAAAACGGCCTAAAATCCCCACAGTGTGATCCCATTTGACTTTAAAAATAGCTCCCATTATCGAATTGTCAATAAACCTCCCTCTCATAAAGATATAACCACATTTTCTATTTTAAAAAACGATTCTAAGGTCTGGCCGCGTCTACATGTTGGCCACCATATCTACAATCTTAATTTCACGAAGAATACATTAACACTAACTCCTTGTTTTCAAGTGGATATCGATAATAAAGCTGCTAGCATTTATACAATTAATGTGGCTAGCTAACTAGCTAGCGAACACAGGCCAGCCTACACATAAGACTTCTGCATTCAGAAAAACACACACTGCCCATCCCCCTCCTCGGTCACTGATACTGTAACGTTATTCGCCACACATCCTTGTCAGTAAGAGGATATATTGACTATAATTACACAATGATCACACGTTAGACACAAATGAACAAATGTATGACGTTGTCTTTCCGTGCAGTTCTGCAAAACGCCTTAAAAAGCGATAGAAAGAGAGCGCTTACTTTAAAATCCAGATCACACAAGATGTGCCTTCTGTGCTGGTGTCGCTTGTGTGGAATTTCCTCCCAAGTGTTTTTTTTTTTTTTTTTTTTCAATGTGGTAGTAATAAGGCGTTATAGCCCCAGATGAAGGCGACGGATAGGTAGTTAAGTTTCCAGACAAGCGTCTCGTTATGTTCAGACAATTATATTTATTTAATAAGAGCTAGAAAATAGATACTGAAGAGAAATTGAGGAACATTGTAAGGCTGTCAGCAGAGAAAAGAGCCAAACCGTTCAGGAGCAGCCAACGGCTTCAGACACTCAAACACAGAAGAAGTGACCTTCCAAGCAAAAATGAGGCAGGCTTAGCAACGTATTGCTTCTGCAGCTGTTTACACACTCGATGCAGAAAGGACACATCATGCATTAACCAGTCTGTTCGTTTCATTACCAGGGGTTATTACTTGCTCTTAGCAGGAAGAGCGCATTTGAAAACCAACAAGTCATGAGTAAAAGTCGTTAAAAAGACCATAATTCCCACACATTATTTTGATTGTTAGATGGGGAAGTTGTATTTATTTATTTATTTGTTTGTTTATAGTTACACCATTGTGTGTCTGTATGTGTGTGTGTGTGTGTGTGTTGGGGGTTGGGGGGGGGGGGGGGGGGTGGCGGTTGTTTGGTGGTTGCCCAGATTTAATTGCCTTTTAGGAGTTCTATAATAACAATAATGAATGGATTATTAAAACACACAATGTTATCAAAAAAGAAAACTTTAAAAACCAAACTAATTCATGGTTGCGACTGAATTTATTCGCTTGTGGTCATCCAAAGACTAACACTCATTTAACACTCATACAGGATACAAAATGTATGAGCCCAATTTTGATGTTATTTTTGATGCTATTTGCTAAAATGAAGTGCAAGCGCAAACACACCTGTCACATTGACAGATTTGTATTTTGGATTATAGCAGTTTTAGCAAAGGGGGGCTCATCATTAGACCCCTGCCATGCTCGTTTATGTAACAGTATGCTATCTGCACATGTATTTTCCATGTGCAATCATTCTTGTGCAACCATTCTTGTTATATTTGTACATCAGAAAGAGACACACCCAAGGAAGACAATCTGGGGCTGTTGCTCGGTCAGTTAGTTTTTGACTTGCTTGGCTGCGGGTTAGGATGGCTTCAGCTAAACCGGTGCTTTCAGGGCTTTCAGCTGCAAGTTATGTTTAAGTGATTAGTCTGTCAAAAAAGCAAGCACCGGTTTAGCTGAACCACAGCTAGACTGCAGTTAAACTGGATATACTGTACCATCAAGTGATCTTAAGATCCACCCATCAGGGGCAATATAAAGGAACGTCACATAATAATGGTCTATGTAATAAGCAAAAAAATTTCACGTCCCTCAAAAAAGTGAAAATAGACATCAGGTCTCAATTTGTCAGTTTCTTCCTATATGTACTGCTATTTCACTATGTGCTAGGGGAAGTTAGAAAATCAACTGATAAGCATCACACAGACCAATAGGCCTACACATAGTCATTTCTCATCATTGAAGGCTGCTAATTTGCACTTTTGATATTCATACAATTAATTAGAAATAGTAGGTCTATTTCTAACAGCCTATAGCTATTTTAATGCAAGTTATTGTATTCTGAAAGAACTGTGAGATTTTCCCCAACAATAAACAGGCCTTAAAAGAATGAGGTTGGCATATTTTTATATTTTATATTTATGATAAATGCATCCGATGAAAAGACCAAAACCAACAATGAATTTATCCTACCAACAAGTATTGTTCATCTAGCCAACACCAGATGTAATTGATATCCCAGTAGTCATAGAACTCCATTGTTGTCCAATAAACAATTAAAAGAAGTCAAAGAGACGTACTGTTGCTTTGGTTAGCATAATTCACCATTACGATCCACCTGTCCGGAAACTTTATGAAGTAGCAGCGATTAAATTTATGATGTGGGAAGTAGTTGTTTTGGCACCGACATAGCCTAAAACTATGATTTTTTTAGTTTTTCAATTTCGTATAATAGTGAACAAATTTTATTCTCTTCCATTTTATGATGTAATAATATGTTGATTGACTGAGAGGAGTTGGGTCAGACAGAAGCATTGCAGGTTTCGGTCTTTCCATAGGCTATGTTGACAATAAGAGATATATAAAATTTTAAAAATTATTAAGGCAGGTATGAAACATTTTATTGTATGTATTCTATTACACAAAATTGCATTTGGTTCACCCTTCAGTGATTCCAACGAGTCACAGCAACTAGGTTTAAGCTAAACTGCAGGCGCGCATTAAAACACAGGTTCTGAGGACACAGCAGTCAGGTTTACAAGGCCACGAGACCTGTTCCGGACAATGCAGGTTTAAACTCATTCTAAACTCTATACTACAGTTAAGCTAATGACAGAGCAACAAGCCCTCCATGTTTTCTCAGAGAAGTGTGTAAAACTGGGCAACGTGACTTAAACGTTGATATTTGCAATCCAAAGAAGAAAAAGCTCTACAAAAACTGGGCAGACATGCACACATACACACACAACGGCACACAAGCATCTCCCCCTTCGCCTACAAAAACACATTTTCCATTTTAACATGGACACTTGGGTGCTGAATTGGGTATTAAAGTGGATCTCCAGTGAACTGCCGTGTCCTATTAAAGGAAAATTGATACTGCCTCAGAGCTCACACTTTCCCATTGCAATTTATCGAAAAACAGAAGGCCCAGAACATATAGTGAAAAACATACGTGCTGTAATGTTACTGGGTGGGCTTGCAATTTTCCCTAAAGACCTGCCAATACTTATATGTTTGTATAATGGATAAATAGCTCTGGTCATTTATGTAAATGCTATAAATCCCAACTTCTGCATTTATGTCTCACTGAGTTATATTCTATGTCTTGCATATAACAAGGGAAAGGTGCTGTTTGAGGCCTAATTCAGTCCTTCTCCAAAATGATCTGGCCAAGTTCCAATTTATTGTGAAATAGGAAGTGTTACTTTATTCTTCATTTTCAGAACCTTTTATTGTGTATGTCAGCTTAAAATACAAATTAAAACATTGAGCAAGTCAAGGATCCCATAATAAGGATTTTGAAGAAACACAGAAACGTGTGTTGGAAAAAAATTGTGTTTAAATTTTCTCTTTATACGACATTAACTGCCTTGTGCATGTTTGCAAATGATCGTTTTTGTGAGTCCAATTTTAGTTAAATAAAAAGTAGTCGATATCAAGAGTATCTCTAGAATTCTGGAAAGGGAAGTTAGTTTGTAAGGCTGGTTTATGCAATAAATCCTGCAATCTGATTTGTACTAGCAATTTTTTGGGAGGGGGGTGTCTTGGTAGTAACCGTAACTGTTTTTCACAGCTTGGCCAACAGCTATGTTCTGCAAAAAAGGACGAAAAACATGAAGTTAGGTATCACAAAATGAGCAAGACTGTAAATATTCATGGTAATAATCTTGGGAATGATACATACTACCTCACCTGGATTTCAACACTGCATGGCATTTCAGCCCTGATTCAAATTGACAGTAATAAGCTCGCATATTGTAACAGGAACGCTCACAATGCCCCCATTTGCAAATTTCAGAAAATCAAATTGTGTTTTCTAGGCTTCCAGCTCCTCTCTGCCTTAGATTGTTGTCAAGAATGGCAGTCATTGTTATCGCCCAGTGCAGGAGTCTTGTGTGGGTAACAGAAAAAGCCCATTTTTCACAGAGGCAGGGGGAAGCAGACAGTCATGTATGGTAAAGAGATAACACTGAACATTTTAAAAGATAGCACTGAACATTTTCTACATTTCCTGTGTGTTCTGCCTTTGACTGCAGAACACAACCTGCTGCACATATGGGGAGTACGCTGTATAACGTGGTTCAAAATTCAAAATATTTTTGTCACAAATTGTAATAATAATACTACTTCTAGAACAACAACAACGAATACTACTACTACTACTACTATATACTAATAATAATAATAATAATAATAATTCATTTTTAATCTGCTCTTGCTACTGTTTTTGTTGTCCAGTGTTAAATAATCTGTGGTAGAGTAATATATTAGTTTTCCAGACTATATTTTTATTTGTTTTGTTCTCACATAAACTCATTGAACCAAGTTAACACTGAATATTTTACTGTGTTTTTGTTTGTGGAGGAGCTGTACCAGAATAGTGAAATAAGGCTCTTTTAGATGGTCACTACTGCATTTTACAAAGAAGAGTGTGTATGTCAAGGACAGCAAGGAACACGGTGTGCAGGGTCTACAGTATATCTAAATAAAGCATACTTGAATTTTTAAGGGCTGGAGAAGAAAAAAGATGACGAAGAAAGTATGCTGTGTAATAATGAGACACTCCTTTCCTGAAAAAAACTAGCCCCTTTATGTAACATCACTAACACATGTAGTTGCCAGGGAGATAAACACAATTCGCTGCCTGCTGACTGGTATGTCTGGCCAATGGAAAGTAGCGAGAGGGGGAGGGGAATGGAGTGGGGTGGGGGGAGGGAGAGTGTCTCACTATGCTGACTTTAATAAGTACCATCAGTATGCTTAGACAGGGAAGAGGGGTGAAACCCCCGAAGCCCCTTCCACTGCTCATTCTACTGTCTGAGTCAGGGCTGTGGTTTTGGCAACAACGGAAAGGCATTTCCTGTGGGCCACCCTTACGCAATGTGCAATTTTGAAAAGCAGCTCTCGTTCTTATCCTGAGCCTCGCATGATCAGGAAATAGGGAAAAAATTCTGCGTGATTTTCTGCGTTGATAATCTTCAGGGGTTTTTTACGCAGATAAATCCTTCATCAGCCTGGTCGAGAGTTATTTGATCAGAAAAACGTTGACGTGTGTTGATAATGGCAGATTGTTCTCGTAGTAACTCAAATTGGGCTCAGCTCAGCTCAGTATTTTGTGAAATACTGTAAAGCTGCGCAGCTGTTAAAAGAGATTATGTCTGCCGATACTAGTCACCGCAGGATCCCACCCATCCCCCATGCTGGCTTGTGAACTCATTTTTGCGTGGCGGGGCACTGCCTGCAATAGATTGATTCCACCCCACCCCCTATCCTTTGCTCAGTCATTCAGACTGGGAAAGTCAATAACAAGCTGACATCATCATTGGTTTGTATATTACACTGCTACTTTCAAGCTACCCTCAATATCCTAAGAGAGGAGCACTACTGTTTGGGAATTTGACATAATGAGTGTGGACCAAAACTTTCAGGATGAAAAATGAGAGAAAATATAACAGCCACAGACTGGGATAGGGGGATGGGCACTGGAAAAAGAATGCAAGAAAACTGAAATCAACATTAATTTCTAGATGTGATCTGGATGACTGTAATTCCCTCTGAATATCAAATGTCAGGTAGGAATTACTTATAATTGGAGTAAACTTAATAATAAAAAAAAAAAATACATCAGAAAATATGGGGGGAGGGGGTACTCAACTAATTATGTTAAATTACCCAATCGATCTAAAACAAGCTGCCCTGATTGCTTTGACGTGTGACTGTCTTTCATTGCTTGAGGTTCAAACCCAAAGTCTCAAGGTTTGTTATAGGAACGCAGATGTACAGGTGTGTTCTGTGCTTGATCACAGCGACAGTGAGGCAAAAAAATTGACCTTGTTTCCTGTTAAAATGTCCAGAAGCTTCTGAGGTCAAAGGAACTGGTCGTCAGGCAGGAACAGTTAGTATTTGAAACTTATGCATCCTCATTGAACTTGATTGTTCTCCCTAGAAGTAAGACCATGCATACAGTCCATGCGGGTTCTTAAATTAATAGAGAAGCTGAAATAAAAAATATGAAAGTCTTCACCATCTGTAGTAAAATTCCAGTCAGGCTCTACATTCCATTTCTGCTCATAGTTTTCATGGTCCAAGCAAGGAATGACAAACCTCCTGATTCCCTGGTCTTCACCACACACACACACACCATTGCATTTATACTTTGAAGGACAAAGGAAAAGGACAGCTTCAAACGTACAAAATCAAATATGTGTAAAATTATCTTTTTCCAACCAAAAAATAAGACGAACATAGCCTATACATAGGAGTTCTCTATGATAATTACTATGCCATGCCATGCCATCACTATGCCATCACCCTCATCAAGAAAAATTAAATGCTACGAAAACACTTTTTAACCTAGTTAGCAAGCAATGTTGTTTATGACCCGCATCCATTTAGTTAAGGACAATACAACAAGCTAGACTGGTAGCATGCTGGTACCCATAATAATACAACTCGTGTTTTTTTTATTTGTTTACTCAGCTAGATATAAAGCAAAAAAGCAAGAAAAGTTTGTGATCTGCATTTATTGTGAACATGTTTGGCCTGCTTGGAAGGGCCACTGTATCTAGCATCCAAGCTTGCGGCGTGCAGTGCTAACCAAAATCTCATATTATACCGTACATAAAGTAAGTATCAAATCCAGCTTTATCCAGTTTGTTAATGTAACAAGCTTAATATGCTACTTAGATATAGTATGCTACTTATTAATAACAAGTGTGTAAAAACACTTCTAATGTATTAGTAGTTATAAGTATTTATAATCTCTACTTAATTAGCCTGGCTTTAGCTTAATGTGTGCTTCCACTTCTTTACATTATTCTTTGATTCTTAAAAATTTAAGAGCCAGCATGCTTGCTAACTTTTGTCAACTCACTAAAAATGACAAACCTGATTTCTGATTTAGATTTTCTGTGCGACTGCACAGACATAGCTAGCTAGCTATCTAGTTTTGAGACAAGCTAGTGCTAACTACTTAGCTACTAATGAGGTGCAGTACGTAAGTGTGGAGAAACAAGCGAGAGAGTGGTAGATTTTGAAAAAGAGCATTGAAAAGTAAAGTAGGGACAACAGCACATCATGCCTCCTTCACAGGTAGAAAATAAACACATAACGTCATCATAATGAATATAAACAATGGACATAGAATATAATTTTTATTTACAGCTATGGGTTAATAACAGTCAATAAATGTAGACACTAACGTTTTTGCTTGTATGAGAACCAGACAAAGTTATGGGTGAAATGTCGGTGAAATAAACATTACTAAACGCATCTGGAACTGGAGTGTGCAATTTGTTGAAAAGGTGGTCTCGAGTATGGTTCATGGGTACGGTTTCCATCAGGTGTGAAAACTACTGTACCAAAACACGGAAGTGGACTGCTATTTAGAATGTGACGTCATAACTATTCGACTCCATTGTATGGGCTTGGGATCCTGCGATCGGTGCGCTTTTCTACACTGGATCGACACGTTGATTCGTGCTGTGCGCAAGTGTCTGGTACGACACTTACAATGAACTGAGCGGCGGGTGGAGGCAATCGTACTCAGGTCGTACGAACAATCGTACTAATATGAAAAGCCTAGATTGCGTATGTTCGGGGTTCAAGCAGGGAAAGGCTAGATCGGTAGATGATAGAGAGGGTAAAATTTTTTATGTAGTAGCTTGCTTTTAGGTAATTTACTCTGCACTGAAATTTATCATTGAGATAATTTTTCACTGTTTGTAAGGCAAGAAAACTGCACTTTTTGAATTTGAAATATACATTTTCAAATGCTCCTGAGACGGCTTTCAGCTCAATGGAAATAATCCAGAATGAATAAAGACTTTTGCTAGCTTGTGTACAAAGAGCAGATTGATTGAGCTATTTGACTTGGTAGGGACAGTTATTGGATTGTAAAATACCATAATCATCAACCTGGGGTGTCAATTTCAGGGACTAGCCTGTTAGTTCTTTTGTTATCTCTAGTGGTTTTACCAGTCATGACTGAGTTTTTTTTTTTTTGCCTCTAAGTGTGAATCTAACCTTTACAATGATGTACATTAAGTGTTACAGCAGTGCACCTTGAATCAGTGACTGATAAAAGCAATTTTTTAAGAGCATGCTAAATTATCGACATCTAATTGGGCTATACTGTAAGAGATTAACCAAATATGAACAAAAGAGTTCTAAAAACAACTTAAGTACTGCACCTTTAATCAAGTTACCTGGCAATGTATTTGTTAGCAATCAACTGTCAGTAGCGCAAACCTGGTTAACACTAGTTTTCACAGAAAAGTTTTTAAGTTGAATATTATCACGAGCATCCATAAATTCAATGTACAGTGGGTTATAAATAATTCTGAAGCTGTAAAAGACATCATTCAACAGTCTCTTTTGGTTTTCTCTTTCTATTTTCCCATCCCATTCCAGAAGCCTTTTAGAATGTAATAGATATACAGTAAGAGTTGTTTTTCCTCTGTTCTCTGCAGCTATTAGATACCACCTGCTTCACCTCACTCTCTGTGCTGTTTCTGCCTTCTCCCCACTCTGTCTATTATTTATGTTGCTATGGACACACATCTTTATTCTAGGGTTATTTGTCCTTTGTGTGCACAGAGTGTGTACCTCTGAAATTATCTGTGGAAATCAACCTGCTACGGAACTGACAAGGACTGAAAAATGAAAGCCAATACTAAACTCTAAGACTCACATAAGGCAAATGTGGGGAAAGAACACATTAAAATAAGGATTTTGTAGAAGTGCCTGATAATTTATACTCATTGCTATCCATTTCTATTTGATTGTATGTATAACATGCCATTTGTGTAATAATGGTCAAACAGTTTATTCTTTTCCCATTTTTTAGTAACATTAACTGCCTTAGATTCAGATCCAGTTTTTCAGAAGATCTTTAAGAAAACCAACTGAAAGCATATTGCTCTGCTTCAAAAATAAACTGCAAATGCTGAACCCGTGCTCAAACTGTAAACCATTTTGGTTATTGGTATACAGAGTATCTGTAGAATGCGTAACTCTCAGCTCCCAACTTTTGTCTGACATTGATACTTGCCTCACCTAGACAGAGTAACATACTACATAAGGACTTTACAAGATGCAACCAATAGTTCTCTCCTAAGTGAATGGTATTATGATGTTATATAGATCTTGAAATCAGGACTGGATATTGCTATTGCTATATTTCAGTAATTACAATCCTTTCGACATGTGGATCAATTTAACAGACCAGCTTGAGACCCAGAAAGCCACAGGTTGCATCGATCAACTGCGTGTCTTAATTAATCAATAGCATTGATACAGAAAGTGGACAGATTTTCAACAGCTCATGCTGAACAGATGTACTCTGTGGTGGGAGACCAATTCAAACCATGACTGCTGAAACATTGCAGTTTGATGAAAAAAAAAAATTAATTAGATAGGCTTAGGTAATTGATGTTCTGTGCTGTATCAAAAAAAAATCAACAAAAAGTCTTGCTTGTAAATGAATTGTACAAAAGATGGAAGAAACTTTGGCGAAGAGTATTTAGGTGAGTTCACAGAATGTGTGGTAGGATTTTACTGTGAGGCCCAAATAAGGTCTTTAGGCATGAGTGCACTCAGTGCTCCCAAAGCCAACCGTCCTTTACCTTCATCTGAATTGACAGCAGACAGCCACTCGAATCCAATGTCAAACAATATTAGTGAAGTGCACACAATGTGATGGTTATTGGTCTCCACACAGTCCTCTCAGTTCAGTCAGGAGTTATGAAATGTATGTCTTTATGCATCGGGTCAATGGCAACAGTACTTTTAAACCAAGGTTGAACATTTCTGAGAAATGCTAGATAAAGAAAACAGTTATTTCCTGTTCAGTAGCCTACAGTAGATAGGATTCTAACGGTTCCTCATTCGCAGTATGACCACTTCTTTTGGTTAACTGGCATGTGTATTCCACTAAATTAAAATGTGAACTCCAGCTCCTTTGTTGTACATAGGCAGTATTTACCAATCAACAAAGACCTTTTTTTCAAATTGCCAATTGTTTACTGTCTAGGCTAGAGCTGCCAGTTTGCAGCCAAGCTATTTAATGACATTTCAGCACCCTAAGAGGGGTGTAAATAACAGAACAAGCCAACAGTTGGAAATGTCAAGGACATTTAAAGCATGTCGGTTTTTCTGTGTGAGGAAGCAAAAGGGGTAGAGAGGAGGGGGAGAGAAAAGGAAAACAGAAAAAAATGAGTTCACACATGGCATGAATATACTGGGATTAACCACTGAAATATTTTTAGTGATGAAATATATTCTCTGTTTCAGTCATATGAACCGTTCACCCATTTTAGAGTATTTTGTAAAAAAAAAAAAAAAAAGTCTACAGATCTGTAAATCACAGTGGTAAATGTATAAAAGGGGAAAAAAGGGATTTATAGTATATCTGAGGATCATTAGGTTGCTGGTCCATAAGACAAAACAACATGTGCTAAACTTGCCTTGAACATTTATGATACATCTATGCACATTTGGATCCAAACAGAGACAAAAATGTACTGTAGCTTCTGTCACCAGTGGTGTCCCTGCTGCGTACATAATATAGTCCCCCAACCCGCCCCTATGATGTTGGCTTTGTTGAATAGAAGGAGAACACTGTTTACCCAGAATCAGTGTGCTGTGTACAATAGGTAGCAATGCTGCCTATTGTAGACATGTCTCTTGCGTTAGAGAGCTTCCCTGTGGGTTAGAGCTGTTGGTTTTGCTCCAGTGCCATGGGTGTCTCCACACTGTTAGATGACGACATACAGGGCAATCTTCCACAGGGATTCAGGACAGAGAGTTCCAGGCTGAAGACCCAACAACTAGCAATAATAGGAAGGCAATACTAAGGCACAAGGAGAAAAGTGGTGGATTATATTTAAATCCTCACGATGTCTTTAATGGACGCAATGAACATCTATGAGAAAATGCTGCCGATCGATTAATGATTTTGGTTCAGGTTATTGTTTACCAAAACTGTGATCAATAAACACTGTTCTCTCAGAACTGACCAGCAGCACATTGCTTTGGAGAAAAATGTCCCACAGACCTTTTCATTTAATTACCACACATCCTGATTGGTATTTCAGTTATAATAATTTTTAATTCCACCGTATGAACAAAACCTCTATAGAGGGATAATGGTATGGATGAAACCCTGGTGTTAGCTTGTTTTCTGCTGAATTAAGGTGAACAAAATCTGGCAGTAGGCTTAGATGTGGAACACATATATTTTTTATATTTTCATGTTCTCATGTTTATGGAGATACCAGTGGGAAGGGTAATATTCCAGACTGGTCACGTTGTCTGGGAAATGGCACCTCTCTGGATGGGGTGGGAATGGGGGTGCGATTCTCTCTTTTTTCTTCCCTCCCGTGTGTACAGAGTGGGTCAGGAGGTCAGCCCTCTGTGCTATCAGTCAGCTGAGAGACTGAGGGTGAGGACTGAAAGGTAGCTCGCTGTTGGCCGACTGCCAGCTTGAGCAGTAATGAGGAGAACAGCTGCTTCTGAGGGAAACAGAACACAAACAACATCAAGAGACACACACACACTCACGCACGCCTTGGGAAACGCATAAACAACCCTGTGTGAGATGCACACACACACACACACACACATACACACACGTACACCTACACATGTGCACACACACACATGCGCATGCACATACATACACGCAAACACAGAAACACAGCATGAGACGCATAAATACACAATCGAGATGCACATTCATTTTTAAGCACTTTTTGGCAGTTAATGAAATGTGCATGTGAAAACTCTGTATCTCCAGAGAAAGTAAGGATGAAATTACAATTTTCCTATGATGCAGTGGTATTAAAGGGAGATAAACTGACTGACCTGAATGGCCACCACAACCCATAGTTAATGTATTCCATGAACACAGCATAATTCACTAGCGGCATGCATTATTGCAAGAGTTTGACAGTTGCACCTTGACTGTGAAAATATAGTTCTAATGCAGGAACAAGAAGACACCAAAAATGCACACACACACATAAACAGCACTCACAAGCAGTGCTTTTTCTTCTCAAACTAATTTTAGTAAGCTCATTTTGGTTACTGCTGAACAATGCAAATCGTTTTTGTTCAGAAAAACACAATTCTTTAAGCCAAGGCTTATGGTCAAATGTTGATTTAAAGCAGTGCCCTTGTAAGGAACACACAAACCACACCCAGTACGACAGACTGGGATACTTTGAGATACACAAACAATTCAAACCACCACACACGCACAAATATTTCTGCAAGAGGCTCAAACCAAAGTATTTTAAAGAGGGAAAAGTTATATAAGGAAACAATTTACGACTTCAGTAAATGATCTTCAAAGCACAAATATTCTGTTATATTCAAAAAATGAAAAAAAAAATCCAGTGCACACAGTGAGTAGTTTCACAGGCTTTGAGATATGTATTTTGAACACACTGCCGGTATCATGCTGAGTTTACTAAGTGAATAAAATGAAGGTAATTTCAGGGCTGATTGATTCTGACAAGCTACTGCTTGCATTCTTCAGTTTTCCAGTTTGAGAGGCGCCCATTGGTAACAACCGTTCAGTGTGTGGGTGGCATTAATTGGCATAGAAAAAAACTGAAAATTATTGCTAAGCAGTCAGAGTGTATCAAATCAATATGACCAATTTAATGTTGTGCAAAATTGAAACAGCACCTGAACATAAAAGGAGAAAAAAATCGGCAGGTCTGCACACAGAGTACATTTTCAGAAAATTCTGTTGCTAAGCTACAGTATCACTGAATCGCACAGGATGTCTATGGGCGTATTTAACATATAAATAATACAAATGGCTAGTGGAACAGAGTATATGTATGATTCTGAAAATGAATAGGTCATATATGTGAAATTATATTCTGCAGACACATGTTCAAGTCTTATCTAAACTGAACTGTCCTTTGAAGCTTTCAGTTACAAAGAAAGCGTTTGTCTTTTATTCCTTTCTGTAGAGTTAAGGGTGCAATACTCAGTCGTGTCTCAGTACTGTATATCTGAAAAAAAAGAAAAAAAAAAGAACTGAGTGCACCCAAATGACACTTCTGCACTGACCTAGATAAGAACAAGCTGAAAGCATTAAAGCTCTCCCATGTGTGGGAGGGACGTGTGGCGTGGTCCGTAGGGCTGCCAGTTCTCCCGCCGTACGCAGTTCCCCTGCGCGGGCGGGGATTCGATCCTTACCGTGGCACTTTCTCCACCACGGTCCATTCCCTATCTGTTATCCCCTCTGCTTTCTACCTGTCTGAATAATTCAAAAATACAAAAGAAGGCGAAGATTGCCCTGCTCCCCTTTTTGAAAGGCTCTTCCCAATCGAAAAGTCATGACACAAATGCTTTTTTTATGCCAGTGTGAAGAAAGTAACTTGGCCCGGAAGGAGGCTTGTGCACAGTTCAACAAAACAGGCACCGCAGATTAAAGGACAGCAGGGAGGCACTGGTGTGCTTTCACACGATTCCAGAATACAGATTCTGCAGGAGGTTGCCAAAAATAACTGCTCATTTTAATCAGAACATCAACCTGATATTTTATGCAAACACTGTTTCATTGCAGTGTTAGCATTACACTGGTGTAATTGTCATTTATTTATTTATTTATTTATTTATTTATTTTCCAACCCCACCCCCCTCCTCCTCCTCATTGCAGCCACAACACTGTCACACTGATGCTACACCCAGAAGTGGACCCTCCCGCTCGCTTCGAATGCTTGGCAACCGGGGACAGCTCATCTCCTGGCAGGCAGGAAGCCTCCTGTTTGTTTGTTTTCAGCTCCACATATGTGTTCGTTCAGCATGGCACCGCCTTTTGCGTGACCGTCGTGATCACGAACATGGGAGACGGGACCTGGGCTAACACCAAACATACACTGGGAGGGGTGGGGGGGGGGGTGTGAAGTCCCAACAGAGGAACGCGGCAGCGTCTTCAGAGCAGCGTGAAATCATCTGACGCCAAAAAATATAAATAAATCCCAGAGATTGAGGAAACTACAGAAGGGGAAAATAAAGGCTGTGCATTGCATTCTCAATTCACATTTTCCATTGTTTAGGACCATGTTCTTCAGTGCTTGTGGCACAATATGTTTTTTTTACGCTTAAGCGGCACTTTATGCCGCTGGCCTTTTCTCTTGTCCTTTTCGCATAAATTAAGAGCGTACAATATTCTTCCTTTTCAGTGCTGGAAAACAAGCCCACCTCCTCCGCAGTCTCAGGTCTCAAATCTCTATGGGTCAAAGTTGAAGGCGAAAGGAGGCTGGACTGAGGCTCTCTCAGTTACTGTAGCCAAGAGCATCACGTGTAACTCGACCTCCCCCTCACAGGGGCCAGAACATTCCTTCTGGATCCCACCCCCCCCTCCCCATTCACAGAGGAAGAAGAAAACCATGAAATATTAATTGAATAAGAAATGTATTTGAAGCACCTTGCGAAGGAAGCCAGTACATATTCTAAAAAGTGGAGCCTGTAACTCCACTCCTGGTTCTCACTAGACAAGATTCAGCTGCAATGCAATGCGTGATCTACTCAGTAGCCTTTCAATGGTGACTTCACATTTACATGTAACTAGAGTAACAAAAATTCAGCAAGGGCAAAAAATACTTGATTGGTTGAAAACAGGCTCTGTGCCTCCTGCTGTGCAAATGCCATGACGATGGCCGTTCGCTGGCAGAAGCCTGTCTGTTCTACTTGCGCTGAGCTCCACGGAGCTTGTGATGTCTTGACCAAGCCTTTCTAGCTGCAACACAGCGGGGGCTCACGCAGACTACTTAGCAACAGCTGTTGCTAGGAAAGCCCCATTGAGATCTGGATGGAAAGCAATAAACAGACAGACTCTGGCGAGTGAGCAGCAACAAAATCAGAAGGAGCAAATAAATGCACTCTTCTGTTAGAATGTACACCATACCAAAAATAACAGAAATAAAATACATTGTGAAATGAATTACCCTGATAAAAATACAAATAGAAGTCATTTATTAGGAATATATGAGAAAGTACATAAATCATACTTACAGTGTGAAAAGTAGTGATTTTTCATGATACAGAAATGGTTGGGAAGATATATTGTACATCTAATCATGTAATATACTTTATGTAATTAAATATATTTATATACCAAGATTCAGTCTGTCCATGTTGTTAGCAGGTAATCTGATACAGAAGATAGCTATTTGTATTATATAAAAACAGACAGAATTACAAAATCTGATTTTATTACATAGTCAGTAGCTATTTGTTATAGTTTTTATAGGTAATATGTCATCCTAAAATAGCTAAATCGTGCTAAATTTTGGTAAACAATGGTTGTAGAAAGTTATTGTATTTTTGCGGTAACTCTTTCTTAACAACATGGGGTCATCATGCCCATGAATATACACATTTTAAAAGTGTACCTCCAGACTTCTTTAATATGTATACTTACGGTAAAGAAAACTTTCATTAAAACATCCTACCTCCGGAGGCATGCCTTATCGATACCTTATGAATACCAAAATAAAAGTGTTGTGAATATTTCATATTCATCGAGGATAGCCTAAAGATTAATCAGCAGGGGATCCCTTCAAATGGTTATCTATTTGAATCTTCCTTTTAAAGAACGTTTATATCGAGAGTGCTTCAAAATAAAGTAGAGCAATGTTCTGAACAGTTCTGAATAACATGCTATATGAAACCTTGTGATGCCAGAAAGGGAATTGGGGTGCTGTCCACCAGGAACAGTACAGGACCTACTTATAGATATGGCCGCAGTGGTTCATTGTAATCATGTCGGCTGCAGCCAATTATCTAATCATTGGGCTTAATAAAAGGTCTGGTGATGAGGCTTGGTGTTGGGGTTTTTGGACCATGTGGCTGATTTCCTGGATATTGATGCCTCAGCTCCTTCTGTGATCTTGTAGCTTTGCCTGCCATTGCCTTGGAAGATTTTGTTGCCAGGTTGGCCCTTTATTATTTTCAAAGACTTTCTGTTATTTTCAGTTTGTGGATTAAATACTGTAAATGGCAACATGCCAATTACCCCTTTTTAGTGTTTCTGTATGTTCATCTCTTGATATGGTGGTCACCCTCAGCCCTGCATCACAACGTTTATTTTTATAAACTTTTTAAAATAAAGCCTAACCACATAGCCATTAATTGTTTGCTTACTTTTATGCTGTCTACCTGGGTTCATTCTCATGGTGGGTTAAAGTCTGTAACTTCCATTGTCCTCTATCTCATTGTATGTATGTATTGCAGTATTCTAGTACAATGGATCAGTCCTTAGCAAACTGGCTGGTATAAATTGATGAACTGTGTAGTGGAGCTGAGCAGCATGACTTGAGAATGTTGCATTCTGTGAGAGGTCATGACTATAAACATGTTTCACACCATCTCTGCTGCCCTAATTTAATTTGCACTCACCAAGCCTGCTTTGAATTCTTATGCACAGTGATTACTCAAATTGGATGGATGCCTTCTGAAGAACAGCCATTTTCTGCCTTACTATGACTGATATTCACAAGCACCCATGAACCAGCTCACTGAAGATTGCTACTGCTTTAAAAAAAAAACTGGTTTCAGAGCCATTTTGAAGAGATCACTACCTTCTGAATCTCAGCTTGAACATGAGTCTCTAAAGATGTGTGGCTTTAGCTTTCCATTTCTGCCAGTAACTCATTCGCCTTATAGCTAATTTTACTTCAGTACCACATGAAGAGATGAAAATGATATGCTTGTCCTTTAATGCACATATGGGTATGCTTACGGTTCAAGGCACAGGCATATATTTTACATGCCATATTTTGATAGCTTAGTGCAGATATATTTTTTTTTTAAACTTGAACCAAATCATTTTGAGAGTGCAGTCTACAATACATAGCGCCTGAAATGTCAATGCTGTGGATGTTCTTATTCCACTGGAAGTGAAAATGTAGATGCAAACAATGCAATAATACCACATATAACAAAATGTATCGCTGGGAATCTACAGATTTTGACATATTTCACTTACTGAGCAATAATTGAGTCAAACGACACATGGAAAGTATATATGCACATTTATGATGTCACCATTGAAACCAATGAAACCATTTTTTGAGAGCCAGGCGTGTTCGTATCGTTCAGCCATCTTCGACATTGAAGTTGTAGGCAGTCCATGCACATTGTTCTGCTTCAAAACTTACTTCTAAATATGTTTTTCCCTGCCTGTGCACAGTTACAATTTCAAGAGAGAAATTGACTACTTCTTACATCTGCAGTACCAAATGGCTGCTTTTACATAAGTTTTTTCTCTTTGTGGCAGAAAAGGAACTTTTTTTCTGAACTGCAAAGATATTTTTGTAGCACTAAAGGAATGGGTGTAACTGAACGAGTCTAGCCAAGCTTCCTGCGGTGTAGAATAAGATTAAATAAAGAAAACAAGAGCATCTGGGCCACTTGTTTAGACTGAGGGAGTGTCCACAGCCTTCAGCCAGTTGTGTATACAGAGATTAGAGATTGCATTTCCACAGAATTAGTCAGTCAGGAGAGGGAAATGATATTTACGTTAATAGCCCAGCATCTATGAGGAAGGCTGGATTATGAGATAGACATTGGGAACACCTATAATCAAGGTAGTGAAGCACAGAGGAGAATGAGTGCTTAGCTTCCTCTATTACACTTTCAAGTGTAACCACTAACAATTTTCTCTTCAACAGGCAACATTTCACAGATTTCGAAATGTGCCTTTGTCATCATGTTTACATTCCAAACCCTTATTTGTTTTTTTCCACGGAAGGCTGTAAAATGTAGAAAGTAGGTCACGTGATTGGATTATAAACTTAAATATAGGTGCTAAATTGCATCATCATCAAAAAAAAAAACAACAACAGCAACAGAATAAATCAATCAGCACAAACCTTTGTTTGTGTAATACTAACATGTATTTACATAGAAGTTGTGATTAAATAATTTATATGTTAAAGAAAATGTGGCTACAATAAGCCCATGCATTTGCAGCATTCATGAATATATATGGCAATTAAGCCAATTTCCTTCACCATTGTCATTAATTATCAATGTGTGCACAAGCACAGACCAGAGGCATAGCAGTGAATCTATTAGAAATATGACTGACAAAAGAAGGAAGTACATCAAAATGAAATTTAAATATGAGCTATTTTTTAAATATTATCTTTGGATGAATAGTAGTTCATATTGGCATGAATCCTGGTAAGTAGGACCTTTGGTATGTGCTTTATATAAATTGTGAAGAACATAACATGTTTGTGTGTGTGTGTGCTAGTCTCTCTCTCTCTCTCTCTCTCTCTCTCTAGAGGAGGGTAAAGACCATCTATGAGGCATGGGTGAGAGTAAATTAGGAGGGTTGAATTGGCCCTTGGTCTCAATGTGGCAGCTTCAGGGAACTTCCTATTGGGTAATGAAGAATGTATTAGGTGAGGGATATAAATAAGTTAGCAAGAAAGTAAAGTGAGTGACCACTAACTTCCAAGTGACTGATGGATGCAAGTACAGGATATTTATTTCCCATATTAATGTGACAGTGTCATTACGCCATTGCCCAGATTAAATGGGTGGGGAGAGGAGAGAAAACATTTTGAACATGTTACATTTCTTAATAATTCTTTAACCCAATTGAAACACTGAATGGATGGAATCCCAATTGCTTTCAGTCCCATCAGTATGGATGAGTACTATTGATCAAAAAATGTGATTGTCATTCCAGTCAATCCTAATGAGCTTTAAAGCATACATAGAAATTTCATACATTTTTTACATACAATTTAAAATGGACATTCTGAGTCCAAGCTGTTATGACGTTGTGTGTGTGTGTGTGTGAGTGTGAGTGTGTTTGTGTGTGTTTTTTATCCAGTAACAGCTTTGATGAAAAAAATTGGTCAGAGGAAAATGAAATGATGTAACTACTTTTCCATTCTAGAACTGGAGCCAGGCTGTCTAGCTTATGGTTCACCTGTGATGTAACTGTAATGAATGCCCTCCAAACGCCAGTGTCATGTTCTGAGTGGTGAGGAGCAACATCTGATTTGGCCAAGAAGCGTAGTAGAAATATTTAGAGCTTTTGTGTTGTGGTAAGTCGATATGATCTTGCCGAGAAGCATCAGCGACTAATGGGCACCACTTACTCTGAAATCATGAGTCCCAAAGAAGTCAGTATAAGTAGAAAGATAATGATTACACAATGCATGTGGTGTGTCAGCCTGGACAACCATATTCTGTAGTAGACATGTAAATTGTTCCAGGATCAAACATTTACAACAATAAAATATTTTACAAAGATAATCGACCTGCCCAGATTATGGTCAAACTAGAATGGAAAAAGTAGACTGCTAATATGAGAATAAAATCAAAGTTATTGCCCTATCACCTCTACTTTTAAACTACACCACTGTTTTTGCGTCCATTTTATAATTAATTGGCAATAGTGTAGCTTGTTTGTCTGTAAATAATTCCCTTTAATCATTTAATTATTGCTGCTGTGAAATGACTTGCAGGGTGAAGAATCTAGTTGGCTCTCTTACAAATCAACATAATGTCTTATGTCTTACATAAGAGCCAGCTTATGTAAATGCCAGTAAATGAATAGTACTGGAGCTTAAATCAACATAGAGTACACTGCTTACTACACACATTATACTACAGTTCCAGTTATGGATGACGGAGGGGTTGACTAATTTATAACTGGAACACCATCTGGTTTCCTAGCACACAAAATATTTGAATAATGTTGGGGAATGTTCTAGTTAGATTCCCATGATGCTGGATTCATGCATGTGGGAGAATTATATATGGCTATATAGTTTGAGTTTCAGCTGCTCTACCAAATGCACCACAATCGCACCCACAACTGAAATACATTTTTACCTGGAAAAATGGAACTGATTAACATTATACGATATTTCCTGCAATACTCAGTTTGGCATAAAATTGTATTCCTTCCATGAAACTAATAATTGTTAGCTGGGTTCCTATCCAAAACATGATTTTCAAATAAAACAATTCAAATAAAACAATCCAAGGCAGAAGAATTAAGGCAGACCCAGGACCAGTGGTCTCTGTTGACTACACGCGCTAACCCCAGAACAGCATGTTGAGGTTTGTGCTCAATATTGTGCCAAACGTTTATTTTCAACGGAACGTGCTGCGGTGGCTGCTGTGTTTCTGCTTACCAGCAATCCCACTCAGCAAATTAATGAAACCAAAAAAAACAAAAAAAAACGTACTCAGTACTCAGAAATGTGCAAAGAATGAATCTGCCAAGAAAAATTCTCCCCAAACACTCAAACACATTTAATGCACCTGATCAATGGCATAATAATGCATGAATTGGTGGGAATTGGCCATTTATGCAAAACTGGAGGGATTTACAGATGGAAGTGACTTAAGAGTTTGGCCTACATTACATTCCTTGTATGTATATATATATATATATATATATATATCACACAATTTTTGTCGCATTGTAGCAGATTTAAAACCACTCAGGATTATTCTGTTCTCATTGAACATAGTAGGTCAATGAAAAATTTGTAACCCAGATACAGTCTTATATTGATTTAAAAATATTGTTTAGGCTCATAGCGATTTTTATATTGCGAATGTTTAAGAAATTTTCACTTTCTATTTTGGTTAGACTTGTTTAGATTTTATGAACGCAACCATTTTCATTTAAGACAGTGTGCTAGAATGACATGCTGTACTGCACTTATGGGACCATGCTGGGGGAAAAGCATATTACATGCAGAACAGAATAAGTCACTGAGGGTGCCTTTATTCCAAAGCAAAAGGATGCTAAATGATGTCTGCTATGATATAAGCCCCCTTTTGCACCTAATTGCTATTCATTAATGTCATCATAAGTGTTGTTTTGGAAAATATATTCTGTCTCCCACCTGAAAAACAAGCCAAAGATGAGCAATTCTTGTTGAAACAGGGCCTTTGGGAGTCTTCCGGGGTGGGAACTGTTGGGATAAATTCTTCATTATCCAATAGGAAGTTCCCTGAAGCTGCCACATTGAGGCCATGGGGCTAATTCAGCCCTACTAATTTGCAGTTTCTCCTGAGCTCTAACAAATTAAAGCGACTGTTAGTTTAGTTTTTTAGTTTTTTTTTTCTTATTTGCAGAAATATTTGTCATTTCCCACTCATCTTTGTGATAATCAAATAGACATTGTAGCATAGGCAACATGGGCAACATTGCACTTTTCCATTAATTTTGAATAAACCAACGGAATAATACGTTTTGGCTTTCCTAGACAGAACATTGAGTTTAAAAAAAAAAAATTCCAAAAACAAAAAAGCAGGAAAAAAAGATGAGAAAACTCTAAAACAAAAAAGCAGAGATACTCAGCAATGCACATAGTGGTCAGACAAATCTGTTAGATCACTTCCTACCTTGTTCAGCTTCCATATATCTTGAGAATCGTATAAGTGCTGCAATTAGGTTGCATTGTGTTTCCCATTATTCATCAGAGATTGCAGAAACAAGTAGAGCTAAACAACAGCTGCTCCTCCTTAGTTTTCTGAAATGCCATCCAACCATTAGTCCGCATCTACCAGAGGGAGACAAAGGAATAACAGTCTGACAATATGGGGAGTAATTGGTTGTCTGTTTCAATTTAAAGGTCCTGTTTTAAAAAGGCCGCCAAGACCATCCTTAATGTTTAGTATCTCTCATTTTGTTGCCTCTTTTCCCTTCATTTTTTTCATGTTACCACCCTCTTAGGTATTATTATATTCACCTTCAAAAAAGCCAGTGAATGTAGAATGTGGTTGTGTGTGTATGTACAGTTGAGGTCGAAAGTTTCCATACACCTGCAAAGCAAATTTACTTCATGGCAGTTTTGAGGTTCCAATTATTTCTACAAGTCTTATTTTTCTGTGATGGAATGATTGGAGCTTAAACTTGTTTGTCACAAAAAAAACATTCATGAAATTTGGTTTTGTAATATATTTATTGTGAGTTTTCTGAAACAAAAATATACAAACAGGTTCAGAACTAAACATACAGCGCTTCTAATATTTGGTCGCATGACCTTTAGCCATCTTAACCTCAAGCAGACGCTTTTGGTAGCCATCCACAAGTTTCTGGCAAGCTTGTGGTTGAATCTTGGACCACTCCTCTTGACAAAATTGGTACAGTTTGACTAAATTTGTTGGCTTCCTGATACGGACTTGTCTCTTCAGCAGTGTCCACATGTTCTCGATGGGGTTGAGGTCTGGACTCTGTGAAGGCCATTCTAAAACCTTAATTCTAGCCTGGTTTAGCCATTCCTTCGCCACTTTTGAGGTGTGTTTGGGGTCATTGTCTTGTTGGAAGACCCAGCTGCATCCAAGACCCAACTTTCTAGCAGATGGTTTCAGGTTGTCCTCAAGGATTTTGAGGTAATCCTCCTTTTTCATGATTCCGTCTATTTTTTGTAATGCACCAGTTCCACTGGCAGCAAAACATCCCCAGAGCATAATACTACCACCCCTGTGCTTGACGGTAGGGATGGTGTTCTTGGGGTTGAAGGCCTCACCTTGTTCCCTCCAAACATATCTCTGGTCATTGTGGCCAAATAACTCCATTTTTGTCTCATCTGACCACATGACCTTCCCCCAGAAGGTTGTATTTTTGTCCATGTGGTCATTTGTAAACTTGAGTCGAGCCTTAAGGTGCCGGTTCTGGAGCAAGGGCTTCCTTCTTGCACAGCAGCCTCTCAGACCATGGCGATGTAAAACACGTTTGACTGTGGACTTTGATATCTGTATTCCATCAACATGCAATTCATTGCAGATCTGCTTCTTGGTGATTCTTGGTTGCATCTTGACCAGCCTGACCAATTTTCTCTCAGCAGCAGGGAGGCTTGCGTTTTCTTCCTGTTCGTGGCAGTGACACAACCACTCCATGCACTTTAAACTTAGAAATAATGGTTTGCACAGTAGATCTTGGTACCTGTAACAGCTTTGCAATGGCTCCGAGTGACTTTCCTGACTTGTTCAAGTCAATGATATGCTTTTTCAGATCCATGCTGAGCTCTTTTGACCTTCCCATTGTAGTGCAGGCTGGTTGTGACTAACGAGCCCTTTTTAAATTGCCTCAGAGAAGTCATCAGCTGTAGTCAATCATGATCACTCACAAGGAGTTAAGGGGCCATGCCACAAAGGAAATTTGATTGTCACAACTTTCTACATCATCAAAATAGATAATTTAAGTTGCTGTATGTTTATTTCTGAACCTGTTTGTATATTTTTGTTTTCAGAGAACTCACAATAAATATATTACAAAACCAAATTTCATGAATGTTTTTTTGTGACAAACAAGTATAAGATCCAATCATTCCATCAAAGAAAAATAAGACTTGTAGAAATAATTGGAACCTCAAAACTGCCATGAAATAAATTTGCTTTGCAGGTGTATGGAAACTTTCGACCTCAACTGTATATATATATATATATATATTTATATGTTTTTTTTTTTTTTTTTAATGTATCCAATAACTATTATTCACCATTGTACTGGGTTTATATCTGCATTTCTATTTCTGAACTGGTTCAACTAAAGCACCCAAATGGCATAAAAGTTATCCATGTATGATCAATAAATATTAATGATAATACAGTATGGTGCTCGGTCATTGTTTTTCAGTCCGTATCGGAATGTCACATTGGGTATCCTCACACAAGTTTTGAAACATCCCTAATAAAACTCATATTCAGAGATGGGAGGAAGTGGGATTCTCCGACTGAAACTTAATAATAAGCTTCACACACCATACATGAATCAATACAGAAGGTGCAGGCAACAATGCAATAAAAAAGTGAGAAATCAGCAATTGCCTTTTATTGAACCGAGCTTCCGTCTAGCTGATAGCATCTTCTCCGAGCAAGGCTATTATTGTGCCGCTATTGAAAGCGGAACTTTTCCCATGCTTCCCTCCGGCAAACAAGATGCACCTTTTTGATGCGCAGTCCAAATTCAGTATTCCCTTAACTTTTATGCTGCTCCGTAATCACTCGGTTCCATCAAAGTCTGGTCTGAAGTACAGAGATATAACAGAATCTTCATTAGGGATCCCTGTGCAACTGTATGATATTGCACTGAGGGATTTGCTGCAGGGAGACTAACTTGCTGGCACCCTGATTAATTCTACTGTGCCATAGCTGCTCAGTGGTAGCTCCTGTTCAGAGGCTACCAGATTGGGCGAATTCCCGCCCAGTTGGGCTACTTTTTTTAATGTTATTGTGCGGGGGCAAAGATGGCTTTGGGTGGGTTCATCGTTTTCAAATCTGGCAACACTGCTCCTGTGGCCCATACCAAAAAGAACTATATTGAAGTGATGGACTCTAGGCAGAGACCAGGCAGATTTGGGATCATACTTATGCTTCATTGATAGGCAGAGCTAGTCCACAAACCAAAACGCTTGCCTGCGTAACAGTGGGGAATGCCACTAACGTCATCCCCTCCACACAACATTCCATTCACGGTTACACGCATTGTGCTTACGCATACAAAGCCTGGTGGGCTATGCACCTTGGCAACAACCTACAACAAACAGCACTCAGAACACTAACCCTTCAGTAGTCAGCTAGCTAGCTACTTTAGCTAGCCCCTACTACAAGTTTTACAATACATATATTCCATGTCTGCACAAGTATCCTTAATATATTTTTGAAATTATATGCAACATACATAGAAATCAAAACATAACTACACATATTACTATGGAAAATCTATTTTGTATATATTTTTTGGCAAAAACAGGTACTCTTATGCAGAGTGATTTATGCAGATTACATTTATTCATACGATCCATTTATACAGCTGGGTATTTTGCTGAAGCAATTCAAGTTAAGTACCTTGCTCAAGGGCACAACAGCAGCACCCCAGCTGAGAATAAAAACAAGCTCAGAGTTACAAGCCTGGTTCCTCTGCTGTTATACTGCTCTGCTGCCCAAATGTTGCGCAGTATAATTACCATACATTTGGCATGCAGTTATCATACATATTTCCAATTGTTTTTATAATCAAAAGTCACCATTTCTTATGCATTTGTCATATATTTAGCATTCTCTAAATATAAGGTTTATGTACTTTCTCATATGCTTCATATATATGCCTCCTGTGTGTGTGTGTGTGTGTGTGTGTGTGTGTGTGTCTGTCTGTGTCTGTTTGGTACGAGGTGTTCTTTTCCTGTAGGAAACACTCTGCTTACAGTAAAAAAAAAAAAAAGTGGTGCTTTCAGTTGCAGCCTCCCCATTTCACAACATATCCTGAAGTGTCAGAATGCTGTTATTCCAGATCGTCCCCTGTTTCAGACAAACTTCTGTTAATTAGGACAATAATGAAGATGTACTGCTGGTGAACAGGTCTATGTATCACGATGAAAACAGGTCTGATTAAATCCCCGTCGGCACATAATGCAAATTTCAGACAGCTCCGATGAAGATCTGACTGGGACACAGTATGAAAAGGATATGTGTGTGTATGTGTGTGTGTGATTGAGTGTCTCTATGGGCAACAGTGATCTCACAGTTCTGTTGGAAGTCTAATGCAAGAGGGATTGAATGGCAGCCTTTGAACCTCCTTCTTATAATAACAATGAAAGCCTGCCCTTAATGCAGAAACACAAATATAAGAGTCAGTAAAATATAGGGTTTGATCCTATTTACAAATGTGGACAAACATCAGTAAAAATTTAACATTTGATCCTAATTCAAATGTCTTCTAATTGTATGAAAAATGTGTTATTGTTATAGTTATTATTGTTATTGTTGTTGTTGTTTAGTTGAAAGGCCAATTTACTTTTTTAAATCACTGTACACTGCAAAAGATTGAATGTAGATATTTGTATTCTGGAGAACTCCTTTTCACTAAATCAGGGTTAGAAAGACAGACAAATATTCACCATATCATTCAGTTTCTATCTTTCTATTCCACTTTGTATCAAATATAGAACTCTTTACACCTTGGATGCCACATTTTTCAATCTGCTACTTTGCTATGTGTTTGCATTTATGTGACCCATATGCTCAGTGTGTGTGTGGGCTGTAAGGTAACTGCGTGTTATCACTGCTATGTTCACCTATAATTTTTCTTCTATGCCAAATTGTAAAGCAGTGGTTTCCAACGTTGGTTTTGGACAGCAATAAATCTTTGTTACACAACACTTACTTGATAAGTAGTGCAAGGCAGAGTTAGTTCAGCTTAGCTGGTTATTGGGTCTAAATTGGTAACCGTTGGCAACTGGATTCACAACCCCCTGAAACCTGTCATTTACAATTCATAATTTAATCAAAGTAGTTTAATTCAACTGGAACACACCATTTGTACATGGCCATGTGGCATTAACCCCATTCTTTGCAGAGAGCCAGCCAATCACAGCATATCTGCCTGGCAGCAGCTTAGGACACTGGGCACTTGATGCCAACCTCACTGGGGGGGGGGGGGGGGGGGGGGGGAACAAACCTGACAAGAGGTTAAGCGCAAAAGTAATTATTTAAGTTATTTACTTTATGGTTATCTGAGGAAATACCAGAGAACCCAGAACTGCTGCTTCTTCATAATTTGTATTGAAAGTCTTGACATCTTTTCTGTGAACTGTGCTTTTCCACTGATAAAAGAAATCCCTTCGGGAAAAGTTGCCGGGAACTTGGCTGAGTCTTCTAGGTCACGTTGCACAAACCAATAAAGGTGGAAGAGAAAAGGTTATGGGGAGGCTTTCAACCTCTAACAGACCCCCAAAATTGGCAGGGTATAGGGGCAGGACCAAAGTTTCACCAAGGGAATTATGAGCAATAGCATTGATTCAAAATAACACTATTTACTGTTCCTTTTTTGACAGAGAAGCAGTATCCCACAAACACACCCACACAGACAAGCACCCTTCTCATGGATCATATGTTAAATAAAATCTGTATTAGTGTTCATGTACCACTCACAGGTGAATATTTATTTGATGAGATATCAGTCTAACTCTATTCAGACTAAAGTCAGTCTTACTAAACACAAATTAGGATTAAAACATACCGCCACTGTGCTTAGAGGCATATTCTTTCTAGAGGTATTTTCTGACCATTAGAGATTATCCACATATATTTATTCAACATACATTGACACATGGTCAAAAAGGTCAAGACAGGCACCTGTTAACAGGTGATCTGACTGTGTGCATGTGATTTTAGCTGTGTCTGTATCAAGCGTTCATCCATATATAACCAAGACACATCACACAGTGACTGCAATAAAATTCGTGAATTCACTAAATGCTAACAGGGTGATAATTTCCATATATAATTAATATAATTAATGAGGAAAGTAAGTCACAGCTCCCAGCTGCAAATATTTTAGACAATAGACAAAAGTCTGCCAAAAATTGGAAAGATTATAACTTGTGCAGTATGAAAATATCTGCCATGGTCATATATTACTGAGGGTAAGCATTTAAGGTTTATGTAAAAGGATTTGATTATTGTAGCAATAAATAAGCCTTTGAGAAGGACCCATGGTTTTTTGAAACTACCATAGAAGGTTGTTATGTGTACACATGTTATATGTACATCTCTATAAAGCATTTCAATAGGCGCATGACTACTTTATGGAGCTGAGGAATATGACAGAGATCTCACTGGTGAAAAAAACGGCTGTACTGTTTGGAGTGCAATCAACCCTGCAGGGCTTGGAGAGATGTCAAAGCAAGGGAATGCAGCAAGGGCTTCTGGGAAAACAGCTGAAAGCTATGAGGGTGTGGAAATCGGGGGAGCTTGTGAAAGGAATGCATATCGGAACAGGTCATGCAGGAGTGTTGAGTACTACTGTAGGTTGTGACCCTGATGACCTAGAATCGGCACAGTTCATTGCCTATGAACCTGTACGCATGGATAATATTTGTATTCTAAATGTATAAATGCATTGCGGGTGGCACATAACCAGCATTTCCAGTTTCCTGGTGTTTCCCCTCAAATGTAGGGGTTTATCAGTTTATTAATGACTAACATGCACAAGAAAAACACACACGGCTGAATTTTGGCGTACGTGGCGTTCGGTGGGTTGTATGGCACCGGAAAGCAGAGCGATATGGTTATTCTGCAGCATGTTCTTATTCCTCACCATTGCTGAGGTGATTCCAGGGCAGGGTGGGAGCTCTCAAGCCACGGAGCGGCCTTTGATCCTCCCGCTCAATTATCTTGGCACTCATCTGGATTGGTTTCAAAACTCTTAACTGAAAAACCCATTTGGCATTCCTGCGCAGGTGCCTGGCCTCTGTTGCCGGTGCTTCTCGCGGGGCAAGGAAAGGAACAGCGAGGGGCAGGGCGCTGGAAAAGAAGCCCGAAGTCACACGCGCAAATTTCACATCCGTGCTCCTGACAGCCTGCTACTGCTGCAAAAAGCTTAAAACCCCCGTTTTCTTAATAGAGTCTTCGTTTGCCACTGAAATATTTTTAAACCCAGAGCGAGTCATGAAGGTGTAAATATTATGAAAACAAGAGCAGGACCATGTTTGTTATTGGGGTCAAAAAGCTGTGGCCATTTTAATCTGCTGCTTGGGGGTTAAAACATATCTAGAGTACATTGTATATTAAAACATATCTCTGTGATATTGTGATATTTTGAAATACAACAATGATTTGAGCCATTGTCAATAAAATGCCTACAAAGCTCAACCTTATTTTCATTGACATGAAAAACTCATATTTCATTTTTGATCAATATGATGGTGTCGTGGGATTATATGTTTCTTGCGTATAGCTCATCAACACCACACAACGCGTGCTATTCTTCCCAGCAATATGAAACAGACATTACAGAGACATCTGCAATATCCCTGCCTCTGGAAATAAAACTGCCTCTCAAAACCACATGTACCAACGACATCCAATGCTCTTATGGTACATTCAGAACAGAAAATACTCTCTCTCCCTCTCTGTAAAGGTTTGCTGCACTAAAATCGATGTATACCTAATAACGTAGCAATACTATGTAAGATTAAGTCATATTATTTCTGAAATTCTGTAAATATTTACCCAGAAACACTTTACCCAGGTGGAATGGCACCTCTATGACATCACCCTGTGGAATAGCCTCTCGCTCCCCGATTATAATGAGCGTTCATGCCACGAAATGCATGTAATATTTTCTTCATTCACACACGCACCTACATCACTCGTCTCTGGATATATAATCATTAAAGACGGATGTACACGCGTGTCTGTATATTCTGTGCAGTGTGGTTACTCCACTGCAGTGCTCCGCTTTGTTATCAAAGGCAGCGTTTCTATGATTATAGCCCAGCCTCAGCCTGGCTCCCTCCCCCGGGGCTTTTGTGAAATGGTGGGATTTGCATATGCAGCGCTCGCTGTGGGGAAAAAAGGCGGGAGACACATCTGCAGCCGGCCGTAAAACCCGCTATCCATCAGCTCCACCAGGCCTTCGCAGAACCATAATCCCCATGTTTTATGACACGCAGCCTTATTTGTAGATTCCTTTCATTAATATAAAAAAAAAAAAAAGGCGCATAGCCTGCTGTTGATTCTGATTACGCGCGTGCACATGCCAGAGAGGTACATTTGGCGGCTCCCGCTCCCACCTCCTGCCAGGTTCAAGGGAAAAGCGATGTTTGATGTTAGATGCTAAATGTAATACGCCAAGCACACACACACATACGCACACGCGCACACACATACACACACACATTTGGATACTTCATTTGAATCCACAATTACATCTACGGTAGAAAGCAGCATTCAAATAGTACACAAAAAAATTTAAAACAGGACATTAGGATTAGAACTAGTAGCTCTTGACAGGAGGATGGGCTCCCCCTATGTAGTCTGGTTTCTTCCTACATGACTTACGGGGAGTTTTATTTCATGCCACTGTCACTATATACCCTTGCTTTGTGTAGGTTTTAAGCCAGGGTATATAGTGAAGTGCATTGTGACAATTTCTTTACAAAATGTGCTATATTTATAAAATGTGATTGATGGTTTCCCAGAAAATATAAAGGAACAATTAAGCATCTACCATAAGACGATATGTGCGGGGATACAGGTATATATACTTTTAATATTAAGTCATTTCTGAGGTACCTTCGGGCTCTTCTCTTTGGCAGAGTGAGAGAGAGAGAGAGGGGGATGCATTGTTTTTGATACATTGTGTTTTGACGTACAGTAAATGTACAAAAAACAATAAATACAAACATGTTTCTGTATGACAGCAAGCGGGACACGGAGAGCAGTGCTATTTTCTTGCACCCATTTTTCCAAGCTGCTGTTGACCTTTCACACTCTCCAGCTCATTTATTTTTTAAAGTGGCTGAGAGTGGAGACTTCACACATGTATGCTTAGGGCTGAAAGAATAAAACAGCCAACTGGGAAAGAGACTGGATTCAGAATATCAGAGAGCCTCCTTTCACAAACCCACACTGCCACAACACAGAACTCGGTTATCTTGTTAAAAAAAAAAAAAAAAAAACCTGCAATGTAAGATGAAGACAGCATGAAAAAGAAATCCGCAATGAAAAAGAGATGTCATCTGCAGGGAACAGAGGCACTATTATGCATCTGAGGATAAAAGGAAAATGCATCTGTATGCGATAAATGTGAAGGTAAGCGATGTCAAAAAAAATAAGCCAATTATTCCTGTTAATAAACACAGGAGCGTTTATCAGTTTCACTTCACCAATGGCAACATATGCAATCAAGGCGGCGGACAGATTGAAGCTTATGATACAAATCTGCAGTGACTTACTAAAACAGGGTTTTAATTATGAGGAGCAGTGAGCCGTTTCAGTCCTGCAAATGAGCGTGTTGAACAATTACCCAAAGAAATAGACATGTGAATAAAAGGGGGAAAAAATAAAAGGTGCATTAATAAAATGGAACAAATTATGAGACATCCACTTGGAAGTACACCAGTTTACCATTGCCTGGGGAAGCCATTTTAGCAACAATATGACATACATTTAAGTGGCCACCCAACTACTAAATAATAATGAATAGTGCAAGTCCAGTTATTGTACACAATATTGCACTTTTTATGTGAACTGCACTTGTTTTGTTATAGTCTCTATGGTTGTTATCTATTGCTAATTACTTCTGTGTATTGTGTACTTCTTCTTACTTCTGTATTTTATTTGTACCTGGGTAACAGTGATTGTGGAATGCAGTTTTAGTAAAGTCTGCACACTGGGATAGGCTCCAGCACCCCATGCGACCCTGCCCAGAAAGAAACTGGTATAAATAATGAATGGACGAATCTGACTACAGATGCTTTTTCTTAGTTGTCTCAAAGCCCAGCCTCACCCCACAACCCATTTGTATCTACTCAATAAATTTCCTGCACCCTAAAATTCATACCTATCCTATGAATGAGGGCTGCCTCATATCAGGAAACATAAAAGGTTTCTCTGAATCAATTTGAAACAAAACAATGAATAAATGAAGGTAAGCCAATGTTGATTCTGAATTTCAAACATACATTAATAGAAAATCTTTCTTATTTCACATTTTAATAAAATATGATGAATCATTCTCTAGCTCTTATTAATCTGTTCCAATTGTCTTGAATTGCTGACTGAGCTACCCAGCTGTGTCCCACATAGCTAGTTACGTAGCTAGCCAGCTAGGTCTGTCTAGGCAAGTGTGGCGGCAGTATTATCATTAATAATGTTTTTAGCTCATGAGCTATCCATTGGAGCATGTAGTTTTTGTTTCTTTTGAAATGTATAACATGAGGGAAATGAGCAGATCTGTCTAATTTAAGGAAAAAGAAATGATGTCCACCTTAACACCTTTAAGGAATTGCAATTCCCATGATTCAGTGCGCTGTATGTAAACACATTTGGTTTGTTTAATGAATTATGCGTAGATCATTGCTCATAGAAAACCCAAGGTGAAATAAATGTGTAGTTTTGTTGTTGTTTACGCAAAAACAATCACTCAAGCATAGCAAACAGCAGATATAGAATGTCACTTATAACATGTACACTGATGCTAGCCTATATTAATAGATGTTTGCCATTTCATAGCAGTGTCTTTAGGTTTATGTTAAAACAGTATGCTGATGTGCATCAACATTATAATTAACAACGTTGTCCCTATTCAAAGTAAAAAAGAATGCCTGGGTCGATCAGCAAGAAATCCTTGCAACCCCTTAATAATTGTTGCAAGTAAGAAATGCAAAGCCTATGGAACTAATCAGCCCTACAAGGCTATAAAGCAAGAATAATCTAAAAACTTTGAGAAGCAATGCAGGTAAAGTTATATATGCTGCATACATATTAGTGAGTAATTCTGTTTTCTCAATTATATAATTGTAAGTGAACTCATTGTATTATTAAAACTTGAATATGGCATACGTGGGTGAGTTCAACTTTAAATAAAATTCAAACATCATGCTGTAACCTACATAAACTACTGTTCTCCTCTCTCCTCAACCCACCCCTCCCCCACCTCCATCTTCTCTCACTGCAGATGACTCTGTAACCTGACATGAAAGTATTAGACGTCTGTAGTTCCTTCGCACACTCTCCAGTACAGTCTTCTAGCATCTTCCCCATTGATGCTAACCCCATCCTACCCTCTCTTTGTCTTTTCTCTCCCTTTGCAGATGCTAATACTTTTATTGATTGCACAAGTGAAAAGAAAATGGCAAATTTTCATTCTGGTTCATGTTGATCAAGAGAAACTTGTTAAGCCATGCGATGTGAGGCATCCTTCATTCATAATATATGTATGAATTTTAAGATGCTGGAGATTTGTTGAACAGATATGAATGGTTCTTACATGAGGTTGAAAAACCATTACTGAAATCTAACAAAAGCCTGCAAGAGCATCACTTTTTTTCTTTGTTTGTGTGTGTGTGTGTGTGTGTGTGTGTGTATATATATATATATATATATATATATATATGAAGCCATCTCATTTTACTTATTTTCTTATTTAAGCTCACCTTGCGTATCAAAATAAAATAATTTGCAATATCAAGACATTGAATTTATAAAAGACATTATATATTTTAGACATAGATCCACTGGTCCCTCTCACCATTTGTATACAGTATACAGGGAGGTTGAATACACTAGCTAGGATTCAGTTTAACCTGGTAAATCCCCTGCAAAGGACCACATTCAATCAAAATTAGCCTTAACTTTGACTTCAGCACAAATGCATCCATTGTGTTTTCTTCAAGTTCACAATAATTAAACTGTCAAACCCCTCCCCCCTCCAAAAAAAACAAATAATAATAATACATTTATTCATGAGCCAATGAAGGACAAATGGTGACTGAACCCAAAGAAATTGGCCTACTAAAAGAACGTGAAGTACTGCTGTTTGGAAAATGCCAAAATGATTTCAAAAGCAGCAGAAGAAAAAAAAAAGGATGTGAAACAATAATTTGGGCAGAGCAGAGTAGTGTTTGTTGTTCTGCACTGGAGAGATTAATGTCGACAACTGCAGCTGAAGGACACCAGCCACAGCAAGCAGTGAAAGTGAGAGGGCTGCCTTGCTCCAGTCACTTGAGTGGATTCCGTCTAGCTGTAAATTAGTCTGCCATGGAGGATGTAAACTAGTCTGCTTGAAATGCACAGCCACGCAGTGCTTACACACATCGAGTGCATTGACCTGCTTTGCATTGCATATAGACATATTCTGAATGCTCCTTACCCAGGCATGAAGGCACGAAGGGGAAATCACTCTCTTAACTAATTCTGTCGCTCCTGGTTTTTTTAAATACCTAATCATATGTTTAAGCCCCTCCCTTCAGTGCAACATCCTTTGGGATAATGCAGACTATCATGCTTGTCCTATGATTTATTTTCACTCTACAGTCCACCAGCTGAAATGCAAAGTCACTGCACTGGGGGACCGCGCTTCATGCACAGATGGTACAGACAAACTATAGGGGCCCGATTGGCCAGAGGACTCACTGTAGAATAATGATTGGTGAAATTCTGCATTGCCCTGTGGGACTAATTGGCATGATTTGTGTGTGTGTGTGTGTGTGTGTGTGTGAGAGAGAGAGAGAGAGAGAGAGATCACAGTTATTCTAGTTATACAGTGTTATCCAATTATTTATCTGCATTAAGCATTATTTTATTCATACACCTTTCAAATGTATATATGTTTGTTTTAATGATATTTGCTATTGTAGCTAGTTCAAATAAAGTATCTTGAATTGCAATATGAGACAGGAGGACTGCGATTTCCAGTCCGCACAGATCCAGCAGCCTTGGAAAGTACATGGAAGTAATACATCATCTATATTTCATATCTGTCAGCTCAGAGAAGGCACTGCAGAATAGTCTGCCTTAAAGATACAGCTGTCTCTCTGCTGACCTAGTTTTTCTGTAGCCACTGCAGTGGATCAACACGCCGACTACAACGCAAATGCAAATGCGAGAAAAAAAAAATATTAGCGACACTGTGGCTGTGCAAAGCAACACTTACACGTTCAAGCGGAATCAATTATTCAAGTCTCCACTAAACTACAGTCATACTCTGTTTGAATCGGTCGCACGTTCCTCTCCGCTAAGCATAACAAATGAGTTATTGATGTGAGCTGCTCCTTCATGCAGCTCTTGTTATGCTTCAGCAAACATGTTTTTTTGTTTTTGTTTTTTGGTTTAAATATAAATAGTACATTGAGGTGTTTTGACTGTCCCACCGATGTCCCTGACAAACAGACATGCTGTGAGAGTGCATCTTCTTATTTAGATGACAGTGATCTTGTTTGCCTTGTGGGTGCCTACAAATAACAGCAAGTGATTTCCGCATTGCATTTCTTTCAACACAATCTGCTCTCTGCAAATTGTGAAGCCCAAACAGTATATATAATAATTTCATTAGCAATGTTCTCACTAAATTGGAGATTCTGCACATATTGATGTCCACATATTGATTTCCTAGCCTCTCTGGTATAGCCATTTTATGGATGGAAGGTGCATAGCCTGCCTACAGTATACTGAAATGCTGCCTTACTGTACTTCTGGGAGAGTCATGACACAGAATCATAATTTGGATACTCTGAAGAAGTCCATTAGAGAGGGAGCTGAGCATCTGACAGTTCTTTATAGTAATCCATGTGTTTTTGAGAACTTTTAGTCTAAAGGTTATCAGTTAAGATGTGAATGATTCAAATGATCAAACATTCAGTTATGTGGCATTCTGGCAAAAGGAATATTTCCTAGCCGAACATTATTCTTCCTGAATCTGAGGCAGGAGGGTTCCCACACTGCTTCACCACACAAAGCCCAGGATGGCTTGCGTCTCTCAGTTCAATAAATCTTTACTGCCTCATTCTCGGCCAGTTGGTTTTGTATTAGTATAATGCACACATACTAGTACACACACTCTGCTAGGTCTGTTATGAAGAACACAATATAAAACACAATATAAATTGTTAAGCTAAAAATACAATAAAATATAATAAAAATGTAAAAACATTGCAGGGTATATTACACATGGCAGTGTAAATTATGCTTTCCCCCTACTCTCCATGCTTCGCTGCACTTTTCAACCAATCAGAAAAGCCGGCGTGACAAGCTGACTTCCTGCTCGTCAACTACACCCACGGCAGGTCAGCCTTCAGGCAGCTCAGTACCCATTCCAAAAATAAATATAAATGAAATGTGTTATAAAATGTATAACTCAAATAAATACATGCGGAAGGCACAGGTGTAAAAAAATGTATGAGAATCACATAGGAATGTTTACCTTCGCATGGAAAGAAAGGTTTGAAAAATGCATGAAAAATGCAAAGAAAAAAAGAAAAAAACTCTATAGTCATTATATTGTCTCATATATTGTATTATATATGTATTACATAATTATCACTGTATATTACATATATGTTCAGTAATAGATGAAACAAACATAATACATTTAAGTAAATATAATAAATAAATATGCAGCAAAAGCTTTTTTTTAGGAAATATATAAATGAACATATTAGAAATAGTCATTTTTGGTATGGATGCTCCCAGTTCGGTCTCTTAGCTGAGCAGTCCTGTAGCTAGGTTTGTGGCTAGGCTCAATACAGTCCTTTTAGCAGTATTTAAGGCACTTGCTCTCCGAATGAGAGCTCAGCAGGTCACCTGGGAGGTCTAGAGAAGTTGTCAGGAGTTGCCTCACTCGGACAAAAAAGTCCTTTAAATTGGAGTTACTCATTCATTGTGTTGCCTGTCACAGAAGGTATTAAATACAGTGAGTCAGAATAATCTTTTAAAATGGGGTGTTTTCTGTGTTCTTCAGCTGCCAAGCAGGTATATTTGTTCAGTGCGAGCAATTGGAGCATTTCACAGCTGCGTGTGACCACCTATGCAAAACAAGGGTTGCCAGATTTAGAATTTTGTCAAAGCCGGACGACACGCTCAGCTGAACATGCAATTGCGAAGAAAGCCGTGAGCTGTCAGACTGTCTGGAGGGAGGGGCCTGCCCCTCGGAATGTATGCTGGACCTAATTCATTACGTACTACGAATCCATTACAAACTACCTGTACGTTTCTTCCAGCAGTTACTTGGACCGAACATTACGTTGTCCGGTCGGGACCGCAAACCGGACATGTACAAATAATTTGAAAACCGGACATTCCGTTTGAAAACCAGACATCTGGCAGCCCTATGCAAAATCATTAGTCAGAGATGCTTTTTAAAAAAAACTCAAACCACACTTGTTTCCTTTGAACTGCGACCAACCATTTCTTTTCTTAGCCTACTTTTCTCAGCCTTCCTCTGGGTACATTTTCCCTGTATGATTCAACATCAATTTTGGTGCAAATTTCAGTGGAACATTAGTTATACCTCTCACTAATGATTATTTGTGTGGTGGTTTGAACCATTCTTATACGCTTGAAATCAAGGATCATAATTCCATGTCCCTTCCCATTTAGAGGATTAGAAGACTTATCCACTAACTATATTTGTCACAGGCTTCTAGCATGCTTACGTCTACTGGTTAGATGTGTTTTATCTGTGCTCAAAAATATCTTGTAAATTCAGAAGTATGGTAACACGGTCAGCATTTGAAATTCATAGGTATTACACAAAATGACACAGTTAATATTTTATAATAGTATAGGCCTGAAATTCGACTGCTTTCCCACACAAAAGCAGTTGCCACAAGGTCACAATATCTGCATCGCATTTACTAAACAGTTGCAATGGGTCAGAATCGCTATTAGGATGTATTTAGCGGGGATTACATCACTCTGCAACATTCCTTTTGATGCGTAGTTAAATGTGTTTATGCATATGTATACCAGGTGTGAATGCGCTAAAACAGGGTGGAGATTATGTAAAGTACGCCCATTAAGAATTCCATCTAATTTACTAAAGTATTAATTGTGGCTCCCTTCTTTGCGTGAGAATTGTTAGAACCCTTGAAAGCAGGCAGTGATTTGCGCTGATGTAGCCCGTAGCCTATAGCTCGTACACAGGCTGTCGGGCTGTACGTTCATCCTCCACAGTCAGATCAGTTTCCCTCGGGGGCTGCATGGAGTGGAGATGGACGAACAATGCATAACACTATGGAAAGGAGATGGGATTTAAAATGTGTTTCACACATTTCTACTAATCACTTCTCATTTATTTTCAGATATAATATTAAATTATGTTTGTTTGATTGAAAGGACGTACGACTTCTGTTGAAGGCATCAGCTAGCAGTTAGTAAACATAAACAATTGTTCTGCCTATGTGTTCCGTGGGGTATATAATGAATGTTGTGTAGTTTTACCTGCAGAGGCTCTACGGCCTTCTCCCATCGCAAGTTCATATGTGTCTATTCCTTCCACCCCCACGACTTGCTCATTTTGGATTTTCCACCTGCTGTTCTATTGGTGTTAATATTCTTTCCTTGGACCACCACCTGTGTCTTTTGCTCTTGTATACTGTTGTTTTATTATACCCTATGAATTAAGTTTATATGTGATGTCACTCTCTGTCTTTTAACCCCATCCATTGGTGTTGATTCTCTGTTAATAGTGTATTAATTCCTATGCTATAATAAAGAATTATGAAGCTGTACCACTTAACTATATTAAAGAATATAGATAAAGCTGTACCCATTCTGTAAATGTAAAAAAAATGTTTTCTTCTTCTTGTGATTTCCTTGCTTCCTGTGCCTGGCTGTGCCATATCCATTTCCTAGTGCCTTGTAATCTGTACGTGTAGGCATCCCATATTGTTTCTGACCCTTTTTATGGGTGTCACCTACCACAAAATTGCAAATGAGGGTGTTGGATTTATTTGGTTGCATAAATAGAACCAGTCTGGGTAAATCAATTGTTAATGCGTTGGTATCTGCAACCGCAACAGAGCCACAATATAACAAATGTTTTGCGCTGTGATTATTTCCTTAGTAAATTTGGCCCTATATGTCATTCATATTAGTACGTTCACGTGAGTTACAGTAGTCTACAAATTACTACTGATTCATTCTGCCAAATGAATTAACAAATGTTAAGTTAAACAACTAAACAACTGCCACAACAAAGGACACAGTTTGAGGAAGTGAAATAACCTACATACACAATGGATGATACTATTCAAAGCCTATATATTTGCCACATGTGGGTCTTACCAGCTTGTGCAGTCAGGCTCTCATGTGATCTTTCAAGCGACAGGAGTCTGATTAACTGAATCAAACCCAGTCTACTCATGTTCTATATCTGAATTGACCCTGAACCTATAGCCACATCTTGGTTTTGTCATTGTGAGATTGTAGTAATGACATGGCCTCACATTATAACCTGGCAAGAAGCAACTTTTCATTCATGATGGCTGTTGCTTGCAAAAGAAAAAGGCATATTACACAGCAGAGTACATTAAATTGCCCGTGTCTCGCATTTAATTCAGCGAGGTATGATTTTGTAGGAATTGCATTGTTGCAATGTGGGATTTTTCGCCTTTGTCTTCGTGTGATTTAAGGCTTCCAGCTTAAGGGAACTGAAACAAGGCAGAGCAGGGGCAGGAAACAGATTGTGGCATCCAGCCAGGAAAACTTCTTCTGCTCTGTGAAAGCATTGATTGAAATAAAGGAAGCAGATTCTTTGTGGGGGAAGGGCAACAGAGAGAGATAGAGGGTGGGGGGGGGGGGGAGAGAGGACAGTAACTCATGCAATACTACTACTACTACTACTACTACTACTACTAATAATAATAATAATAATAATAATATCACAATTATTGTCACAATTCCACATGATTGCTTTTTCATATGTGAATTAAATTTTCCACATGTGAAAAGAAAATTGAGTCATTTTGATTTGCTCATTTTTTCATGTCACTGACCTTTAAAAAATATGATCTACAATTTTCACATGTAAAAACAAGACATGTGTCTTGAAATTTTTACCATAGGAATAGCATAAAATAGCATTGGTCACCATTGGAATTATTTTTATAGTTCACATGTGTACTCTTCACATGTTGGGTGTTCACATGAACACTTGATTTTTTTGTAAGGGAGGTCTGGATCATTTTCATCCCAATGCTATTTTAATGTTAATATATAGTTGTACATATGTTTCTTTGCTACATTTGTTAAATGACAGTTCAAAAAATTCCTTGGCAAGAAGTCAACATGCCATTAAAACACATGAGAGAGAAAGAGAGAGGGAGTGGGAGAGACAGAGAGAGATGGGAGGGAGGAGGCGGGGGAAGGGAACTTGAGCCTCTCTACTGAGACCTGCCCGTCAGGAGAACCTCTCTGTCTGGAAGACAAGAAAAACCTGAGATTACTGTTCCTTCGAAATCCAAAAAACAAATACTGCCCATAAAACCAGTCCACGTGAATCAAATATCATGGCAAGCATCACACGTCTTGCACTGTTCTTTAATAGCTGTGTTTTTCACATTACTATTATATAGTGTGTAGTAATTTCAAAAAATCATTTGAAATTGCAGTTGCAGATTTGAAAATGAACTCTGAGGAAGGCATATAGTTGGATCTGCTCCTGAAAGCACTGGGTGCTCCCCTTGAAATCTCCTTCAGAATGTGTGTTGAATGACACGCAGGGCTGTTGTGAGAAAATAAAACTCAGAGGAAGTGGTTGGTTGTACCGGGCATTCATAAATCAGCCTTACGAGGCCTCTGAGTCGAGCCTTCGCTTTATGCATTCAACAAGCCCTGAGCCTGAGGCATTTGTCTACTTTTACCGGAAAATGTTACTTGTGAATCGTGCATGACCGAAAAAACCAGCAAAAGATTTGTCTCGTCTGTCTATAACAGTCAGTTCTACTTGAAGTTCAGCACTGGAACTGTGAACTTGGTATTATGGTCAGACGAGACCAAAATTGAGTATATAATAATACTGACACCTTTTTTTTTTTTTTTTACAAAATAAATTACTTATTTATAGTACACCTGAAACATATATGTATATAATAAGATGGTCAATTCAGCTGAAAGCATGTCTGTGGTCACAAATGGAACAAAATGTATTGCACACTTTTTGAAAATGATTATTTGATTTGTTTGTTAACAAACTCACAGGAGTTATTTAGATGTCCTTACACATTATACAAGCAGAATGTAGCACAATACAGGGCTTCTGATGAACACAATAGCAGTGCAAGGTTCAGACCTACCAATAAAACTCCCACCTGAGCCGTGTGAAATGAGATGGGGCAGCTGGAGTTCTGCTGTGTCGCATCATTCACAATACCTCAATCTCTATTACAGATTTGTGGACCTGCGGATGGACATCACCAAATAATACTGCTGTGCTGACACAGCTCAGGGATTTGTTGTGCCACTAGAGGTTAGGGGCACAGCTCAGGTTCATCGCGGAACAAGGCAAAGGACCGACTGAAATGATCCATGATCTGCTAGTTTGAGAGCACAGAATTTAGCACACAACTAGGGTTTAGACTGAACAGCTAAAAAAATGAATACCAACCAAACACTGGTTCAGCAGATGCACAGCGAAGTCAAAACAAAAATAGCTAATGCACAAAAACATTCAATAACGATGCAAAGAAACTAAAAGTTTGTTACAATTCTAATGCACTCCAAAAGAAACCATGTTTCTTTCAGCCATGGAACAAATTCCTTGGGCTGTTAGGTAGGTCTGTACACTTGACTTGACAAAACTCTGTCGTTTGGACTCATAGGATTTGACAAGAACTGCTCTTCCAAACTCATCAATTACAAAATATTCACAGAAGAAACCAGCAATGGAATAGCACTCTGGGATAGAGGTAGAGTACATTTTTCCAAATAATGTGCAGAAAGTGAAACTGTCCGTTCCAACCATCACAATGACACAGGATACTGTTTAAAATAGGTCATAATTCAATTTGGTCAGAAAGTTAAAACCTTACGGTAACACTTTATTTGAACCCTTCTATACCACTACAGTACTTTTTTTAGTTGTTACACAGTTCTTCCACAAGAGGAACAAAATGATAGCCAGCTAAATCAAAGAGAATAATCTTAACACTAAAACTTGTTTCCAGCCTCTATGCCTCCATCTTTTCTAGTTGATGAACAGTGCAGGTAGCTCATTATCCCATTCCTTCGTACAGAATCTTCCAAGATCCTTCAGTCTGCACTTGGGGCTGTCCGCTTAAATTCAGACCATAAATGGTAAATTGCATTTAAGTCTGGATACTGAGACCGCCACTGCAAAACAGTAATTTAGAGTTTCTTGGTTGAGTCTGAGGTACACTTGGGATCATTGTCTTGCTGAAAGATCCATTTGCAGCAAAGTTTGAGCTTCCTGGAAGATGTAACTAGTTTATTTATTTATTATTTTTAAGCAAAAATGTCTGACCACTTGCTGCCGTTTGTGATCCCACTGACCTTACCGAGTCACAAGACCGGTCTCTTTCCACAAATGCTAATGATGTATAGTAGTTATCCATTTTTTCACCACGGAAAACAGCCACAGTTCATTGATTCAAGTAATTGTCAATTAGGAAACAACACAGAAATGACCAGAATTAACGTGATCGGACTGTTGATAGGTGTGCAGTCGGTTTTCTGTCAAGCCATTGCAGCGTATGATCAGACTGGGTTGTTGCCCCGGTACCGCTCATTACACTCAGTCCTCCACTCTGCCTTTGATACATATACGCTTTCTGTCACTCCCCAGGAGAGCGGGGGCGGTTTGTTGGTGCTTAATCAACTGTAATGTGAGTTGGGCGGTTGCATCATCCAGGGTCTGTGCGGAGGGATGGGAGCCTGGAGTTTGTCAGCTGTAAAGAGCAGAGAAACTGACTCACACATTCAGCAAAAGGCAGATTTAACTCACCAGTCAATCACGTTATACCTGAATTTGCATGCCATTAGGTTGGCAGAGAAAGTTTAAGCTAAACGAAGCCATAATGTCATGAGAGCAATATATATTTGTGAGGGTTTGTGTGTGAATGGAAAGTATATTATATCCATGCTGATAACAACCCTTGGCAACAATGGCAGCAATATGTGAAGGCTGAATAGTCTTGCAACTGAGAAAGCAGAAATACAGTCTGTATCTCTGATATAGTGGAAAAACTAACACCACGATTATAACAGCTCTCTGAAAATGACTCCACTCTTTCTCTGAAGATTGATGACGTGAAGAGGAGTCACTGCTGTGATCATCACAATATTGCCGAGTGCGACTCATCTGCCATCTAAGCGGTTTGTATCTGGACTGAATTGTCCCTGTCCCAGACACCCTGAGCATTTATCTGATAGAGATCTGAAAGACAAAAGAAATCAAGCTGTTGTACCACAAAAGTTGAAGCCAGTTGCCCTGAGTGAACCTGGCAATTATGTGTCAGGACTCATTATGACGATTCCCTGGGCAGAAATCTTTTATCCGTCACAAAAATGTATGATATTTTTGTTAGGGAAGATTGAATGCGGAGCACACAATGCATTCTTTTCCACTGGTGTTCAGCCTGGCATTCTGGGAATTGGATTCAGAGAAAAAAATCCTAGACGATTATATAAAAACTATTTTAAAACCGCATTACAGGGGCAGTTTTTCCAAAAATGAAATAAAAATCCAAGCGAAACTATCTAGATGGATACATAGCACTCTGGGTAAATGGAAACATTTCGCTTTATTTTATCTAGTTTTTGTGGATATCCGATGCAGCTCACCCTGATACATCGGACCTTAATGAGACCAAGTTTTGTGGAACTCAAACGCTAAAAATGTACATTTGAAAAACTCAACAGTAACATTATAACACTCTTTCCAAATATAGTGATAGTATACTGTTATTCAGTTGTTTTAAAACATTACAATATTGACACTGCACTATAGAATATTGGCTAGCTTTGGTTGAGACTATTGCATTTGGAGATATACACAGTTGGCAGACGGTAGAAAACAGTTTTCAATGAAGCCAATGATGCGCAACAAGTTCTGTGGATGTTCGTGCGTAACTGTTTCATTATATTTAGAATAAATATACTTTGAGTTACACAAGACTTGGTCTCGTTGAAGGCCGTTGTATCATGATGAGCTGCAGAGGATATCTACAAAAACTCGTAAAATTGCAGCGAAACTATCTGGATGGGTAGACAGCATTCCAGTAAAAGCTTAGTGGAAACATAACCTTATTTCATTTTTGGGCGAGCTGCCTCTTTAAGAAAGCACTGCACTAAAAAAAAAACATACAGAAAAGGTAAACATGTCAAAATGAAATGTTTTACAAAATCCAAATATTGGGTAATTTAGCTTCTCATATCTCTGTAACTTGGGTGAAGCCTATTGCATAAGAGATTAACAGAAGTTGCTAGGAATTTGAAGTACAGCAGTAGTTTTCTGTTAAATATGAACAGGACCTTGTTTAACTGCCTGGATACGGCTGAGCCAATAAAAGTCAGGCATGTTCCCCTAGCAACAGTATCACTGCTTGTTCTAAATGAAGAAACAGATTTTCTCTAGGAAGAAAAAAAACACTGGTGATAGAATGGAAGGCATTGTGGATAAATAACCAGTCCTAGATGTATTATTTTATTAATGTTGTGCAATATATTTTTCTAACCTGTATGAGACAAATTAATTACAATTTATTTCAACCTTTTTCTTAAGATTCTATTCATGTCAAACTGTTTTAAGCACATAGATACACACACACACACACACACATGCTGTAATAATATTAAACAGCCTGCCTCCCCCATGTACCACGCACACAAACACACACTTTTCAATCAAGTAATTATGGAATTACTGGTCCAATTCCTGTATTTTGGGTATTGAAATGTTTTATAAGGGCTTCGCATTGCTATATGAAATTGCAATGTAATGTTTTTGTGATGGCTATGAATGCATCATGAATGTTTTATGAACTGTAAAAATCAGTTCAGGCAAATGGTTACCACATGTTTTGTCTGTCTTGCGGCTTCCTCATATTAACAATAGCAGCCCTATTTGGGGACATTTGATACACACATTTGATTTACACTAGTTTTAATACACAATTCTCCTCCAAAGGGCAATAGCTCTCTAGTAGTTTACTGAGTGGCTTGTAGTGTGGAACAGATTCACTATGTGTTAAAGGAGTGCATATGATCAGCAGCAGTGATCCCTGTGTGACTGCAAGAGGGAAAGAAATAGGGAAAAAGGAAGGAAAGGGGAAGATCCTTAGTCCTTTAGTCTTTGAATAAATGTTCAAAGAACAAATATGTAAAAAAAATTTTTAAAAAATGTTCTACTGGCTGATTCCATGCTTGTATGTGGTAGAAGATCTACACAAGAGCGTGTGCTTCAGCAGCTCTGCTACCCAGAAACAAGCCGATGTCTATGTGCTGCAGCGTCTGTGCAAACGCAGGAGAACTTCTAGTAAATCCACGTGTGCGGATTTCAAAGCCTCTCTGAAGAACACTGACTGCGCCCTACCCCCCAAGAAATAAATGAAATAGCAAGCTGTTCTAGGAAATGCACTGTGAGAGCTGAGGCCCTTTCACCTAATTCTCTGCGAGGGCGGGGCTACCGCCAGTCATGGACCGTGACTACGCCACAACAAAGCAGAGGCGCCGGAAAAGCGGGAGGAACGGACGAGACCAGCTCAAGCACAGAGAGGGACTGCGTTCCTCTCGCTCATGTACCGCACATCTCATGCAGCGCACACAACTGATTTTTGAATAAGTTCGACCGAAGGAAGGATCGTGTAGTGTTAAAAATCAAAGCTGTTCGTATTTCATTTGAATTCCCTGGTTTCATCTGGCAGCCATCTGCTCTTTAGTCTCTTTCCACAGGCCCATGGATGTCGACTGCATTTCAAGTTCAAATGACCTCTGTACATGTCGCTTCTAGTTTAGAGAATGTGATTATCTGAAAAAGCACACCGGCCAATGACTATAACCACTTAAGATACTGCAACGAGGCATAAGGAAACATGTATTTGTTGTTCAGTTAAATTTGATCTGTTTGTAGCTGTTTGCTATATATTTATTAAACCCTATCCTCCATCTGGATTTAAAAAAAACAACATTGGATTGATAATTCATCATCATGGCATATTCATAAATTTAAAGCATGCAGTTCGCGTTCATTTATAAATTTCTGAGATGTAATGGACTGACTCAGCATTGTTGAGTAATTACAGTCCCCTGTGGAGTGTACAGTGCATTGCTATTGCGTAAAAACCTGGTTGCAAAAGCAGCTTGCACAACTCCTGGTTATACAATGCAAGAAGGCATCCAAGGGCCTTTGATCATCTGAAAGTACTACAGCTCACACTCTGCCATTAACTAAACAGCATCTGTCGTGGTGAACTGAAATAAAATCATAAATTATTATCCATAACACCTTCCACAGTTTTGAAATCTCATAGATTGTTTTAATGCCCAAATTACACAAACACACATCCACAAACACACACACGGACACAAACACACACATGCAAACACACTCACAAACACACATACGGACAAACACACACACAAGCATACACATGCACACACACACCTACCTACACACACACGCACACACACACAAATACATACACACACATGCACGCACACACACACACCCACAAACACACACACAAAAACACACGCACACTCACATACATTTTACATATCTCATGTTGAGGGCATACCACATTGCACGCTGGTGTTTCTAAGCCTGGTAGTGGAAGTTTGTGGAAGTCTGGCTGGCTGTCTGCGGGTGTGGGCACACTGTCACTAAAGATCTCTGGAGGGCTGCTTTTGCTAAAGATCCAACATTAAGGGAAGCGGTTATTTTCATTTCCCTTCTGCAGGCTTCATTTTGTTTCCTACCAGTCGCCGGACATTCTGACAGTCGGCAAATGAAACCCAAATGAAACACATTGCACCTGCCAGCCCTTTGCCTCGGTTTAATTCCATCAGCAGAGCAACTGCTCGCGAGCCCTCTGCCCTGGCTTTCCGGCGGCGGATTGGACATTAGCAAACACATTACGAGGGTAGGGAAAAAAGCGATAAAGTATTTTTCGGGGGAATTAATTCATTCAGTGTGGAATAAATGTCCCTGAACCAAGTAAACCAAACACCTCTTTAAATATCATATTTTTAAAAATGATATTATAATTATAAGCTATAATTCATACACAGAAATACATAGACATGGGATATATGTATTCATATGTGTGTGTGTGTGTGTGTATATATAAAGTGAAAATTTGTTATGGAATTCCAAAATTAAAAACAAACCTATACAATTTCAGCCCTCTCTTCCCTCAGGAATTCTCAAGCTGGCCAAGATTTATTTAAAGTGAAAGACTGTATTCATATTTGGTATTCATATTTGCTCAGACTTCACTCTTTGTAGCGACAGTGTCGAAGGAATGCTGATATAAATCCAGGGGATTTTTAAAACAATATTTTGCTTTAAATGCAAACAACTGATCAAAATTATGAATAATGCGAAGATGATTTCAGTCTTCCATATAGCTGAAACCCTGGAGTTTAAAGCTTCGGTTGTGCCAGTTGAGGTGTTTGATTGCATTCTCTAGTGGAATGTGGGAACGGAGATCTCAATTGTGCATTTCTAAGAGAAACCCTACAGGGCTCGTGACCTTTGACCCCACCTCTTTTCCACAGGGAAACTGTATCAACTGAACCGAGGGGGGAAAAAATGTAAATGAATCGGCAGCATAATACATTTCTTTCCAGTTGAGGGGTTTATGGGAACGTAAAACGAGTCATAGCTTTTTGTGCATCTTTCAAAACAAAACCACGGTTCACTTCCAATAGTCCTGAAAGAAGTAAAAAAAAAAAAAAAAAGCTCCAGTAACTTCCAGCAATGGCACCGTGATGATTAAAAAAGGAAGAACACTGTGGAGATATTGTGAACAGGCCTTTCCTTTTCCAAAAGGCCCGGATTCAGTCAACAGACTCCAAATTAGATTTAGTGTCCATGTATTTCCCTCATTGCTGAATTCAGGGATTCCAAATAACTCATCAAACTATACTTCACAAAACAGCTGTTCCTGTTAAATGGCAAAACATATAGTATACTGTATGCATGTAAATACCATGAAATAAAAGTTGATTTTGAGTCAGTACTTTGTCTCATATTCATCTTTAGGTCTCAAATCCAAATGCCTCAAGTTATATGGCCAAAATAACCAATTTCACTCCACCATCCCCATGCTTTTGAAGGGCACTGTATATAGCCTTGGTGGGTTGTTTTTCCAAACGGCATTGTTGGTAAAATGCTGCCAAGATGCTTTCAGGGACCTTCCGGAATGTGATACCAGGCACCCTCTTAATAGTGGGAAAGAATGTTTGACTGGAAAGCAAACTTCAGAATTGTCCGACAATTTTGAGGCAGCAACAGACTACCTGGTCCCAGTGCTCCAACTGTACTGCATTCGAAGGCAAATAAAGCTCCCAGCACACATTGGGCTTCTCTCTGTTCTGTCTACTTCCTGCTAATGTATTGCTTCTTCTGTTTTTATGAATCAGATCAGACCTTTTGCCTAGGCCATGTAAAACCCCAGGTCCAGTCCCTGCAATGAGACTTGGTGTCTGTCATGATTGAACATTTGTCTAGTAGTCTACTGAACTCACTTTCACAACAAGCACATTTCTTCATTTGTATACTCACAGCTAAAATTACAAATTTATTGCAAATATTTGTTTTGGAAGACTGAGGTCCAGCAGTTATTTCCATTGAGAATATTATCATAAGGCCACAATGAAGAATGATTCAGTGATTCTTTACCAGAGTTCACATTTACAAATCTCATATCTCAGATTCTCCCCTCTGGCAGTAAAAACAAGGTTTTAAATAATGCATTTTTATACAGTTGATCAGCTCAGAGAGCTTGCGGCTGGTGGACTGCAAGGAGCGATATACTGTAGCGGGGTATAAATATGATGGTTTCCTGTGGGAGAACACTTGTACATGAGGAATCGCAGACAGTAGATGACGGTGGTGGTAAAACAGGGCAAGGGAGGAATGTGTATTTATATGTAGTAAGTACAATGTAACTGTACACAATAAGTACAATGCAGCTGTCCAAATGAAAAGGACCTGCTGAAAGCACCATTGCACCAGGTTGTGCTTGGCATTCTTTCACAAATTGTCGTGCATGATGAACAGTGTCCCCACACTCCTCAAATTCTCACCCCTCATCATTCGGGTACTGGCAGTTATAAAACCTTTTTTGATTCTGCTGAATATTCAAGCTTCTTCATCTGTCCTCTAACCCAGATATAATGGCTATGCAAACTCGTATCTGTGCCTTAGGTTAGCATTGCTTTAGGGAGAAAAATGCATAAATAGTAATATGAGTGCATTGCAGTAGAACTCAGCTAGAACAAATAAAACTCACCAGCAATGCAGCGTAAACTCTGTTCGCCATGTTTGCTTTAATGAAACTGATAAATCAATCAATTTATAGCATAACAAAACAACATACAATATAATTTAACTGCGTATGGACTAAATCTAATATAACTGATGAGAAGTTGCATAGACATGCCATTCTCCCTGCTTGTTCAGACCCACTGTGGATCTAAGCGCAAGGTGTACTTTTATCTTGATGGTAAAGAGTGTGCAGGCTCAGTGCTATCACTGCAAATGGATTCCATTTTCTGTGTGTTTTTCATTCAAAGAAAATGATGGAAGGAACCTTCAAAACTCTTTTTCTGTACATCAGACAGAGACGCCGCTGGTGCAGGAAAAATCCAGCGAGTGTCTCTATCTTGGGTTTATTTAAGGTAGTGAGGAAGGACAAGTTATTTCATTTCCTTCACTGGGACAAATGTTTCAGTCGGGCAAGAGTACTGTTGGCGTCTTATTTAACTACACAAAAACGCCAGCTGAGTGTCTGTTTTAGAAAAATAAAAAAAATCGAATTTATAGATAAAGCTCACTAATAAAAACTGACTCGGTTTTGGCTATTTCGTCCAGATCCTGTTATACTGTATAATTCTGATATTTGTCTTTTGTTATCCCAAAAACTATGCCAGCTTGCCCTGGCTACGCCAATGGTGAATATACCATGAATCTAAAACACACAGCTCTTTTTCTTATTCCTGACACTGATACTAATCCATTGAAACCCACCAGCTTCCTGGGTAATTTCCATTTCTGTTCATAAGACATGAGAGAATTTAAGCAATCTAGACTGCGTACAACCTCTAGTTAGCAAAACCAAATATAAAAAATAAGAAATTCACGATTTGGACCTTATTTTAGTGACATCGCAAATAAGCCTGGGTGCTAGTGGAATTGTTCTTTTCATCTTGTGCAAACAGAATATGTTTGCCTCCTCTGGGTTTGGTAGTTTTGTGGTCTGAAATAAACTAAGGATGCAATAGTGATGTGTCGAAAACATTTGCCATTGTGTGGGTTTGGCATCTAATAATGCATTTGAAGTGGACTTTTGCAGGTTTTCAGGCAAACTCAACCCCTCACTGAAAACTCCAGACCTTGTATCCATTTATCATCAGACACACAATGGTTGAAATGCATTTACTCTAATCTGTTTTGTTTTTATACAATGTTACGCAATATTACTGAAGTAAGCAGCTTGTCCAGTGTTAATTCAACTCTTACAGAGTATGTATGAGTCCAACAGGACACCAGATGATATTGGAATTACTTGTGGGCTACTGATCATCTGTAGTACCACTTATCTACAAAAACGTTTTTAAGGTTACAAAATGACAAAAACATGATATGTGTTCATTCTCATTCTCTTTGCCTTGCACCTGTAAATATTTTGGATGAGCATAACCCTACTCCGTTCCTATTTCATATTTTAATCATTATTAAAATAGTTATTAATGATAAATATATTAATCGTGTTGATGTGTGTACAGCTAAAATGAAACACATTAGAGACCTATACGTTAGTGAAACAATGGGAGAACAGAGTGATTCTGGATGTGACTGATTTTGCTAATAGCCACAAATCTTCCCCTCCCTTTCTCATTGTATAAATTGTGGTGATGTTAAAACCAAGTGTGTACATCTGTGTGTTGTACCTGCTTCTTTCTCTGCCACCTGCTCCCTTATATCCATTGCAGTCTTCCCACGCATGCAAAAAGTCAATTGGAATATCAATTGTATGCTAATTCCATTAGCTACGCACATGGCATCTGCTTCCTAGGGAACTAGGAGAAGCTGAAACCTGTGTTATCCCTCTCTATCACACTGCCCCATCAGACAGATGGTATGACTAAAGTTACAGAATGAGCCCAAGTTAACAGTAGAACCGCCACGGGGTAAAATTGACCCATTTCTGTTTTTCAAGTGTATGAATAGAATACTCCATCAATGTTAAAAAAATATATATTTCTGAAACAGTAGTGATAATTATAACGTGTCCACTCTACTCCAACTTAAGTCCATTTTTTTCATTTGGCCTAAACTGAAATATTAGTTGTGAAGACCCATAAAAAAAAGATGCTATATCAAGGGTGCGGTATAAAATAATTGAAAGTTGTTTTTTTTTTGTTGACACTTTTAAAATGTGTTGTCTTGGTTTGAAAGCAACTACAACAACTGAAATGTTCCAGATGTATCATATATTCATTGTCACAGAGAACATGTGATGCAGCGAGAACAAGCAGTTCATTCTAAATCCAAACCCTGCTTTTGAAGATGACAAATACTCAATTTAGATGTGGCAAGTACTAAAGTGGTCTGTTCATTTTCCGTTATTGTATTTTTCAAATTGTGCAATGAACAAAATGCCGGCACTCTAATTATCAATCCAATCAATGTAGGTTTGGTACCCAGACTCAAAAGATTTTTTATACTGTATATGAAAAAAAATGGAGAGTGATGTATTCTCTATGTTTACTTATTTTTTGTAATACAGATACTAATAGTCTTGATGCCATCATAATATATATATATATATTTTTTAATTAATGCTGTTATGAGTAAAAAAGTATATTCATTGTCATAATGAATTATAAATTATGCTTTGCTCCAGGTTATGCAGGTCACATCAATCAATAATTTGTTGTATCTGATGTATGGCCTTGTAGTGTTTTGCAATGTAAAATATGATATTGCATAGTTTTTGGAAATGTATCATTATTATTGTCTAAATGTTGGCCGGGATTCAGTCAACAGTCCGCTCTTTTTTTTTTCATAAACACAGTTTAGGAAGTTCATTTTCATGATTGCACTTGAACATCAGGACAAACGTTGATTGAATCCTGATCCTTGTGTCTCTATAGTGGCAGGGATTCTTTTAAAGTGTTTTCAAAGCAGTGTTTTCTAAATATTTATAACTGTGAAATATAATTACTTTTTTGCTGTACACTACAATGCCATTTTTGTAATCAGATACCATGTGTTTCTCTGCCTTTGTTTCCTTGGAAATAGGGCACAGTGCCCAGTATTCCCTTAAGATATTGCAGACAGCGTTAAGACTGCAGACCTTAATGCTCAATCCAATTTTTGCTCAGACCCCATTTTTAACACTGATTGTTCACATTCATTTTTGAAAGTGACCCAAAAGTTCAATCCAATGCAGAATTACGATGTTAACTTGTTACATGGCGAGAGACATCAAAATCACACTGCCCTAGTTGCTCCAGTTGGATGAAGAATACTATTCAACCTCTCTGATTGAATACATACCCCACGCTGAACTAACTGCCATACACTGGCATACTATATCCATGTGTACTATATCCAATTGAAGAATTCAGAGTAGCATACAAGTCACATGACTACATATCCTATTTATTTCCATGTACAAAATGTGGAATAAAATAGAACTAAATGTGTGTTTTTTTCACACTGTACTAAAAGGATTTTCACTTTAGGGTGCATGATTTATTTAATGTGTAGCAAAATATCTTTCATTAAGAATTATTCCATGTAAGTAATTAAAGGCCTTGTCTGGCCTCGACTGTCTTATAGTATTTATTGGTGCTCATAAAGCAACTGAAGAAAATTAGAATTTTTTTGTTCTACAGCTAGAAGTCTATAGTCTATATAGTATGACAGTCTATGCAATGTGACTACTGTGCCAGTAGTAGGATTTATATAAATATTGCAGCCAATTTAAGACATTTTTATGGATGTATTAAAAATTGCACGAGATTACTGAATAAAATCCATGTCTTCCTTTTTAATGTGTAGATTTCCATGAATCATTACCCACATCTAGCCCATGACATTTACTAGAAATTACATTACACTTATATCATAATTCACATTCACATACATGGCCTCATTGTTTGGTAGAACCAAGGAGACTATGACTTACAACACATTACAGATCATAAAAAAGCACCCTTTGAGGTTAACATCACATGCCAAACTGAAATTGATCATACTAACGCTTGTAAAATTACATCAATACCATGGTTAGATTAAAATTGCATTAACTAATAGCACACAAGTCACAGTTAACTGGCTATACACACTAACAGAGGAGGATGTTAGGGCCATTACTGTGCCAGATATCCGTATAATGAATGGACTCCTGGGGAAAGAAGAATGGTCCCAACTGTTATTTGTGAACTATTGCTGCTGCAGTGGGCAATGCCAACAGGGAGGGCCGCTAACTTTTGTAAAAAAAAAAATTAAAAAAAAAAAAGTGAAATTTTCCCTGGGACAGGTTAAATGGGTCCTTTGATCTCAGTAGGGTTTAATAATGAAAACGACAGCATATGGAGGTTATCTTCTGCTACTCGCTCTCGTTCGGTCCTCCTCCACACCCCCCATACTTTGTGCCGACAGTCTACCAACCTTTTGTCAAAATGAGCCACATAAATAGAAATGATTGGTTAGTAACACTCCTGGACAAATAACTGACCTCAAAAAACAGACAATCAGGTGCTGTTACTATGACAGCATGAGGCACAAAAATATTTCAAACTATCCAAAAGATTGTTTAAAAGACATGACCCTCACTTTACCCTCCCTCCACATCTCGTACTCCCTCTCTCTCTACACATACACACACAGACGTATTGCCTTATAGCCTTACACCAATGTTTCTCCTAACTTCAGTCACAAGATAATGTTACGTCAAACATAAATAAATACAAATGAACACACATTATGCACTTTTCAAAAACATACACACCAACAAAAACCGCAATGATCACCACACTATTGCGCAAGCTGTTTTTTTCTTCCATTTCAGATCCATATTTGAAAGTATTTTAAGCTACATTATAATAAACGATGCTTCACACAAAATGTATTTATTAATTATGTGCATTATGGCTGAGAAAGTCTGGGAAGGACTGTTGTACACCATGTGGTCTTGCTCTCCCCGACAGTGCTCAGGCAGGCTATATTTCTTTTTTTTATTTCAAAGCGAAGAGGTCACATGCCTAGACTTCTCAGTTGTGCTTGAATAGGTGGGACAGAGAACTATGGCTGGGTGTGCAAGCGAATGGCAATCAATAGAAACAACTCAAACAGCCACACTCATCGAGAAGAGGGGTGACTTCAAGGTTAACCTGCAGTTTTATTTAGTGTCTTTGCTGCACATATCTGGTTTCTTCAGGCTGCATGATTGGTCCTTACAAAAATTCTTTATTGAAGTCATTTTGTCAGCTGGTTTAAATCAACATAGTTCTAAATAATAGAAAAGTACAGCTGTTAACTATAATGGCACACACACTACATCACATTTACTTGAGTAACAGATATACACAAAATCATATGCATGTGAATGTATACCTAATTAGTCATGTGATATTAATGGGAACAAAATAGATCAATTTGATTTCAAAGCTTTATCAAGCAGTTTTTTGTCACTACCTGTCAACTCTGAGAAAAAATCAAGCCCCAGTGATAAAATACAAATCTGACAACATAAGAAGAAAATTATTGTATGCTTTGTTCCGCACAGTTACCATTCTTTAGCAGAAACTTGTGGAGACCTCCATATAGCCAGGAACATTCTGTTGAATGATGCATGAGCAATAATGCATTCAATTATGCTGTCAAATCAGCATGCAGAGAGGTAAAAATTTATTCTGTCACAATTGTTCTGACAAGCATCCATCCATCCTTCCATTTTCTAAACAGCTCATTCCTGGTCTGGGTCTCGCAAGGTGGGGGCTGGAGCCTATCCCAGCATGCAGTGGGTGAGGGGACATGTCGCCAATCCGCCACAGGGCTCACACACCATTCACTCACACGCTCATACCTATGGCAATTTAGAGTCTCCAATTTGCCTTTGGACTGCATGTCTTTGGAATGTGGGAGGAACCTGACAAAAATTTCTAATTCATGTTATTTTCTGTTATTGTATTATTATTTAGCTACCTTTACCTTTTACATTACATTACATTACATTCATTTGGCAGACGCTTTTATCCAAAGCGACGTACAAAAGTGCATTTTCATGATCGTAGACAACTGCTGAACATGGGTTCAGTAAGGTACAATTACTTATTTTGTACAGCTATTTCTAGCCGAGAACAATGAACACTATCCTGGTCTAACATCTGCAAAGCCAACTAGGCAGAAGAATAAGCTACAGTATTAGGACAAATACAAATTACCAAGAAGTGCAGGGATGGGGCAACATGTAACAAGTGACAGGAAAAATGGTATATATATATTTTTTTTAATATAGCGTGGTGGTGGTTAGTCTAGGTATAGTCTGAAGAGATGAGTCTTCAGGCCACGGCGGAAGATGGATAGTGAGGGGGAGGTTCGGAGAGGGACGGGGAGTTCGTTCCACCACTGGGGAGCTAGGGTGGAGAAGCTCTGTGATCCCTTTGGGTGGATGGGAGGGGTTACAAGGCGCCCTGCTGCCGCAGAGCGGAGTGGTCGAGCAGGCACATAGAATTGAGTCATGTCCTGCAAGTAGATGGGGGCTGTCCTGTTGGCGGCAGTGTAGGCAAGGGTCAGGGCTTTGAACCGGTAGGTTTACCTCCAGCAAGGTGAGGTGGTATGCTTTGAAATATGAACAATTCCTTACTTTTGGTACAGGTTAATACTCATCTCACCTGTCCATAAGAGTTTGTTCCTGTACAGTTTTTTAAATGTACTTTTTAGGTTTAACCTTGCCATTCTGTTTTATGAGTGGTTTTCATATTGCAATGAACCCTCTGAGATAGTTGTCTTTATTCTAATCCTTTTCACATCTATGCCAACATCCCGGAAAGTGTTCTTCATGTTTTTTTACAGGGTTTTTCTTCACAACTGATTCTTTGGTCATCCGCTATAATGGTCTTCCATGTTGTTTGCTATTGCTGAGCTCCCCAATGCAATCTTGCTTCTTAACCATGTACCAAACAGTTGTTTGACACACCCAATGTCCCTGATTTATTCAGATTTTTCCACCCCAAGATGGCCTGCTTTACTGGCATTGACGCTTCTTTGGTCCTTGAGAGACAACAGAAACAAATGCCACACCTAGAAGAAACTATAGACCTGTTGCTAGCTTTGTTGCGTGTGAACTAATGAGGCTGGCCAAGAAACAGCTGAGGAGCCAATTGTCCAATTATATTTGTTCCTGTAAAATGGAGAGACTATTTACCACCAAATCAAAGCAGACAGTCTGCACTTTAACCTCATATTCATTGTTTCATTTCAAATCCTATTTGCTGGAGTGCATAGCCAAAACAACAAACATTGTGTCATTGTCTGAGCACTAAACACTGTATGTGAAAAAATACAGGGAAAAAAATAATATTCATAGTCTTTGAAATGGGGGCAATTAAGGAACTGAAGTTGGAAGAAAGAAGAAGATGGACCATACCATATATAGCATGTTTACAAATGCTAATTCTTATTATTGCATCATGGTACAAAAGTGCTTTAGCAAAATACTCCTTTTTTGTGAACAAAACTGCATATATGGAGATTCATTCAATGCCTATTGTGAATGCATTCCGTTATTGGAAGCCTAATTGCCTAATATACAAAGGTGAAATTTGCAAAAACAATGCAGTCTTATTACTACCATAGGACTTATCCAGTGCATAACAGGTAAAATATGGGCACTCATGGCGCATTTTCAAATTCAGGAAATAGCCTCATTAATACAAGGGTGTGTTCTAGACCAGTTAATTGTGCAATTATTGGAGAGCACTGCAATTTGTATGTGCCATTCCCTCTAGACTTGTGGCTTTTCCAGAGAGCTGGGATTGGTAGGCAACTGAAAAGGTAGTCAACAATTACTTCTTCCTTGTTATGTTAATTACCGCCCCCAGTGGATTGGACCAAATGACCTGCTGCCTGATCCGTGGAGCTCTCAGTACCCCCATTCTCTGCAAGACTGGAGGCTGCTGGTGATCACACTATATCAAGTGTCATGGGCCTTACCATGTTCAGCTTTAACAAGGCTGACCTTGACATAAATTTCGATCAATTCTTTGAACCAAATATAATCTGTCATATCGTACAGCTTTTCCTTTCAAAATGTTCAAATCTCTAACATTGTGAATTTATAGTGTACAGTATACAGCAAAAAAATTGATAAAATATGCACAATTTCTTTAAAAAAATAAATGAATAACATGCTTCAATATTTCTACTTCATCCATCCATTTTGTTTCATCACACTTTGTATTATCATATGTTCACAGTCTGGCCATTTTCCTCCAGTACTGAACACCATCTAGATATTTGCCTCCACACACAGCAGGCTCCCGTACCCACAGAGAAATCCGTGCGACCTTGGTCCTTGCGTTTCCAGGAGGCTTAGCCAGCGGGGATCCAGGAATCAATTTAAAACGTATTAGAGTTCAGCAATTGCCTCAGAATGGTGGGAAATCTTTGGGAGCTGAAGATTTAGGGGAAGGGGGGGGGGGGGAGTGTTTTCAAACAGATGGATTACAGTACGTTCCATTTTGCGGCGCACGTTGTCATAACAGCATTCTTACAGGTATCGATTAGGAACAGAGTTCGGCATCTGCAAATGAGTGCATGTTTCCAGTGGGAAACTCTGCACTGTCAATCTGCACCCTATTGAGTTGAAAGGCAGAGACAGAAAAACCTCCAGCACTTAGACTGCATTGGAATGTACTAATTACAGCAGAAATGCCATACCAGATGAATACTGCGGTCAAAACAAAATGCAGGGACCTAAATACACATTCTGTAATGGCATATTATTGCAAACATTCTAACAATGCATTCATCTGAATTACTTCCTAGATGCCTTTTACGTAGTGGCACACAATAACACTCACACTTTTACCTGTTTGTTTGACAAGAATGAATGTGATTAGCATTGATGCATCCAATAATGAATTGTTCAGACCTGAATATATTAAGAGGTTTTGTCCTGTTCTAGTTTCCAGCGTCAGTTCAATGCACGATAACACGGCTCCGGCTAAAATAGAACTGTGATTCATTTCGATAACGTGCAAGACATGAGTGGAATTTTGATGATCTAATACTGAACTCTGCCTTCTGGCAAAATAGAGGTGGGATGGCTTGGGAATCTTTCTGAGAGAGGACGCTGAAAATACATCTGAAAGGCAAGGAAATGGGGAGCAGTCAGGATTGAGGTGGGAGTCAGTGTCCTGTTACTGTCATCCTGCCTTGGCCTCATTCGCTTTGCATTAGCATCACGCCCCCCCCCCCCCCCTTCTCTCCAACAGACTCGGTGAGGTTAGGGAGACCCAACCTTTAAGATCTACACTACACTCTCAGGAGAATTATGGAAAGCTGCAGGTTTTCTTGTGAGAGGTCTGAGAGACTGCAATGGATTCTGGGTACAGATGAATACATAAGATGAAACACGAAACAGCCTAAAATGAATATAAGATGTTTCATTTATTTCAATTGCCTGCTGATAAATATGAACACTTGGAAGTGTTTATGCAATATTTTAAAAGAACCTCCGAACCAATATAAAGTCTGTTTGTGTCTTTCTTGTTCATCATTGTTTGGGTGCTGAGGAAAATGTGACAGGGAGAAGATTGAGCCACTATACAAGCCATATTTATTTTAAAATAAATACATAAATAAATAAATATCTCTAGGACACTATGAATGAGGTCCATTTTGACATCTGTTCGACTTCAAGAATGAGTCTCAAAGCATGCACTATTAATACATACTGTTCATTGACCACTTAATGGCAATACCATACATCATGATTTCCCTAGTTGCATTTATTACAGCAGCATAGCAGACTGATGACATAATACAGTCTGAATCTGCACTTGTCAGAGGGTTCTTTCAATAACCTACAGCACCGTTTCTCTTAATAGCTTTATAATGTTTTAGAAAGCTATTAAGACAAAATGAAAAATGTTGTGCTTTTAAACTGTGATTAAGCACATGTAGTATACCATCCAGAATCAATTATTAGTTGAAACCATGGTTTGTGTTTTTATATCAGTGCACGCATGTACATAATTATTTATCTGGCATTGCAGTGTTCTGGAAGGAATCTCTTATCCTGTTCCTGCTGATCTATGATTTGTAAATATCACACTGTATTTGTGATGTTTACTCCACTGTCTGTACTAGGGGTGTTCAGGGACAATGCATAAAAATTGTTGAGTGAAACAAATTACTGTCTTTAGGAAAATGCTTATTTTTCCATGAATCTCATCTTCTGAATATCATTTGTCAACACACCTATGTAGGGCATTTGGGTTTAGATATACTACTTGTCTGTACCGCAAATTAATTTTTGACAAAATGGGCGATTCATGACTAAAACAGTACCATTCACAGTATTGAATCTGTGACAGGGCTCGGTTTGTGGGAGAGGTTCACGGCAAACAGAGGACCACGCCTACTGGTAAAGTAGGCACATGCACCTGGAGTGCATCACTAATCAGTCCAGGTATTTAAAGTGTGCTTTCTTCAGTAGGTGTCTGTGATCGAGGGATTTACAACCCGAGAGACAGGAAGTGACCTGCAAGGGAAAAAGCTGAAAAGCTGTTATGTAATTTTGTTTATTTTTGTCTTTCTTATTTTCGTTTATTGTGTCAGTTTATAATTTTTTACCTGGATCCCATGAGGGTAAAATGTCAAAGCCCTCTCTCTTCCTCCTGGTATAAAATAAATACAAGAATGTTCCGGAATTGTAGCATCTTCTTGTGTCCAATTATTCTGTCCACCAAAAGGGTGTATCACAGCATGTGGCAGTATTTTTCTCTTGCCTCTACTGGAAAGATTATATTCCTTTGGCCATGGTAATTTAGCTGTTACAATCAATAAAATATTCCAAATCAATAATTAGCTTTTTTTATATATATATAACTATTCAATTTTAACATGCTCTTCTAAATTGGTCAGTATTTACAATAGTACAGAGATCTATAATGATGTAGGAACTTGGCAAATGTAATTTAGTCATTGGTCATAGGTACAACCAAACTGGATAGCAGTTATCTGTCCCATGATTTGAGCTGTCGATAACCTGAGCAAGGAGCAGATAACGTCAGTAGAGAAGAGCTCTATTGTGGCAGCTAACAGGCAACTAACTATAGCAAAGTCATTACTGATATACAAATTGCTTGTGGCTTAGATATTGAAAACCATCTACACATGACCAATGCTACCTTACTACCTAGCTAGCAACAGTAGTTGACTGTCGCAAGCTGATAGTGAACAATAACATCCATCCATTCCTAGGTGAACGATATCATTAAATGCAAATTGAGAAATAAACTTACCATTAAGATTCATCCACGAGTCTCTAATTTTGGTGAACAGTGGCATAACCTTGAGGGCAGGAGGGCATTGCTAATTTGCTAACTCATAGATTCTGGCATTTTCAGTGAAAATAAAGGTAAGTAGTTGCTACTAAGCTGTTTTCAGCAGTTTATCGTACATTTTTGGTGGATAAGCCATATTAAGCAAATGTTCGATATAGAATTTTTTTTTTTTTTTTAAATACATGTGTAGTGGTACTTTAACCTTAATTTGACATTTTCATTCATCAATACTGTCCATGTTATCACCTCAAATGTCATTTTCCCAAACCTATTTATCCAATCTGCAGCGCTGTAACTTTTTAGATGTGGAACAGTTAAGTTCTATAGTGTGCAGTCCCAAACTACTGCCATCATGAAATACTTTAGAGTCCAGATTGACTTTGAATTTTGAATTTAGCCCAGAAACAGGCCTAGGCAATGGACTGGAAAAGACCAAGACATGTCTTTGTTTATAAGCCTGGCATTGCCTTATGGCACAGAAACCACTAAAAGAGTCCAATATAAAGCACTCACTACAGGTGTATTTAGTTACAGAGTAATGACCTTGAAAGGAAAATAGATTCTTTGTTCAATTCATTTAATTCTGTGAAATTGGCAATGGCTCAAGAATGTGCCTCAGAAAAATGAGGGAAGCTGAAAGAATTGGACACTGGAGGACCGCTTCTGTACTTTCCCTACTGCAAAATGGCTGACCATCTGGATTCCCAGCTGAGGAAGTGTGTCATGTATTTGGAAAGGCTAATGTCTTTATAAGGGCCTTTGTTGCTCAGACATCTTAACTTTCCAATTAGTTTTTTTGGGAAGGGAGTCCTTACAGCTTTTCATTGTCACATTAACCATGTCTGATAGAGAGTAATGTTTGCAAAACAATGAGCTTGACCAGAGCAGTATGAGTGCACCTTCTATGATATGGAGTGATGCTTTGATCTTGGATGCTGTATGAACAACCCTCAGCAAAGAAGAAAAAATCTCATAAAAAACCTATAACTCAGCGCCAGATTAAATCAAAGTCCCGACCTTATCACAAACAAAAAATCCACCTGAGATCTAATTATTTTTGACCCATTATTGTGATACTTTAGCATGACCAGGTACTTTCCTTAGTTGGTTCCACAGTGACTCCCATGCTTTTTCCCTTTGTAGCAAACAGTTGTACCTTTGAAGCACTGAAGATATGAGAGGGGGTGAAGGGAGATGGGAGACAGACAGGGAGAGAGAGCGAGAGATGCGGTGTACTTTGATGATGACAGTACTTTTGAAGTCAAAGATCTTAATGATCCAAAGACAAACGATAAACCGAAGAAAAAGTTGTATGAAAAGAAGAAAATACCAATGTTCTGTTAAATACTTTCACATTTGTCTAGAGAGGATGATAGTTGCATATTAATCTGTACCTGTACATAAATGCAGTTAGAAATGTATTTTATGTAAAAACAAATAAACAAACATGATTAAGGCTCATTGTTTTTGTTTTTTAATAAAAGGGTGAAATGGTTTGGAAAAATAGCCAAATATCTGTGTGAAAATCAGATAAAAATCATAAAAATCACAATGCAAAGATCAGGGTGAAAATTCGATTTTAATTTCAAACATTGATAACGTACTGCTTTTCGTTGCATAATCAGCTGCTCGTTGCACTTCCTCCCCATTTTTCTTCCCACTTTCTGTTTCTGGATGCTTGTTCCAAGCCATCCTGTTTGGCTAGCTGAATCGCCACTCAGAGCGCTCAGAGCACTCATATGTGCATAGCAGTTGTTGCTAACTGTCCACCACGGAGTCCATCAAGCTTTCGTCTCAAAGTCATTGAGGATCTTAACTAAAATGTAGTCTATAGTCAGGGGTGCCACCAGAGATTCTGGGCCCCCTCCACCCCAGAAACGCTATGTTCTAATATTTTCTGTGGATCCCTGTCAGTCAGGGCCCTTGGAATCATCCTAACTCCCCGCCCCACCCCCCACCCCCTTACGGCGCCCCTGCCTATAGTACCTGTGTGTCAAAACTGAAATTAAAAAATGGTTAAACAGTGCACACAGGGAGCAAAGATTAGCAAATCAATTTTACTTATCACATAGATTAGGTAAAGAATAAATATAAATATTGTGTAACAATGAAATTGTTAGCTAGGTACCCAGCATTGCATGGAAAGTTCTGCTCCCTTATGACAGTGCCACTCACGTCCACTGAATGCAGATGAGGCTTCTCTCATTTACACTGAGAGCAATAACATTATGTGCTGATATTGTCATTTGTTATGTAATTAATATAACCCTGGATTGCATACCGTCGGCAACTGAATGGGATAAGAGATCCGACGGTAGCTTGGTGGGAGGGGTACTGTCAACTACGGATTGTTGTCAGATTCATATCTGTCAAAACAGCTTCAAATATGGGATTTTGACTTGATAGAAGAATGAACAGCACCTGGCAACCTTGACTACAAAGCACCATTAACATTAAGCAAGCCTAGGCTACTTACCTTTAGGTGAAAAGTAACCTACACAACTCTGACCTGTAAGAACGTGAGAGCACAAAGAGAAAGAAATGAAGATGGCACGACAACTTATTTGATTTTATTACCTGGAAGCATTTAGCTAGTTACATCCATACAGAGTCAACTGGTCGAACACAGTAAATAGCCTACAGTAAGCATTGGTTGGATAAGGTAACTGTAGACTCTTAGGAACTAGTTAGGCTCTTAGGAAAATAAAGCTGCTCTTTCCAGATTACTGTGAATGAGTTAAATGCAGTACATTGTAACTTACCTGGGAGTTGCTTGATTAAAAGGAGGGTAGTCTGTGTTCAATAGGATGAAGTCCTCTCAATGGGTTTTCTAAGGAAACTTGCTGTCCAAAGTGAAAGTTTGACTGAATTAGTAGCAGTAACTAAGGAGAGTGGGACTTGGGCGAGGCTTGACAAAGGGTCATTTTCACCACAAGAGGAGCTCCATTTTAATAATTTGGGCATTTTCCAGTGAAAATTGACCAAAACTGAAAACAATAAGCCTTAAACATAATGCATTGCAGGTACGTTCCTAATGAGCACACTTCAGTCTCATAGTGGTGAACTCTGTAAACATACCTTGAACATGGCCAGAAAGCCACAACAGCCGGTCAAGATCACACATCAGGAAAGAAGAGATTTCAACTTCATTTAAACCTTACAGGAGGAAAAAAAAAACATGCCTGTTTGTGGATTCACCAAGACTTGGTGTAATTTTCAGTCAGAGATTTATCTGTTTAATTATTACTGCCTCCCTGGGAAGATCTCTCTTTTTCAGTGGCTCTCTCTTGTTTCTTCTCACATCGATTGACAGGGAGTCTGCCTGTTAACCGAAAGAATTTCACCGCTGAGCCTCTGAATAACTCGTCATGCACTGAATCTACTCTCTCTACTCTGTCAGAGAGGCATTGTGCTATTGATGGAATAGCCAGTCACATGGCGCTGCTAGGTGTTTCCGGATGCATCTTTTGAGTGGCTGTTCGGGTGAGTGGGTCTCACTTCCATAAGTGTTTATCATTTGATGAGGGGTGTGACGATGCACGTCGCCGTGAAATGTGGCGACCTGCTCTTTGCCTTCCCTTAGGAGTGCTCAAGTGCGTCGCTACATCACAGTTCACCATAACAGCCCATATACCTTGTTTTGATTGAATGAGTAATTGCTTAGCATTTTGCCCCTAAACAAAGAGATGACATCCTATGCCATAACTGGAGAACAATATCCCTGGCAGACACATTCATAAGAGGGTCATTCTGCCTCTGCATTGTGACAATAAATGAATACCTTGGCTATCACCCTTACTGAAGGGCACATGGCTCAGGCTTTAAAATGTCTATACAGTCACCCCTTAGGATAAAATGAATTTATGTGTATTCCCTCTTACAGGGGCTGAGATTGAATGAGGTATATTGCTGGTTAGATAAAGGTACACATGTAAAGATTCAACATTATTTTATTAGATACAGCTGTTTCAGTTGAATATTGCTATATTTCTATTGCTATCTTCTGGCATCTAAAAGAAAGATGTTTTTTTTTTTTTTTGTTCATATATTTTCCAAGTGGGTAGTGAAATGTTAGAATTAAACAAAAAGACAAAAACAAAAACCAGGACATTACATTCAATTTAAAAAAAAAGCAGTTAACTAATGTTGCTTGCTACAATGGCAATGTATAAAGCTAATCTGAAGTGATGTACTATTATTTACTATATTGCTTCAACTTGTTTAGAATGAGCAAAGTTATACTGATTTAAACTCCACATAATGCAAGACTATCAAGCTGAAATTAGCTAATGTTAGCTTGTAACAAGTTGCTTTTTACTCATATTCTTGCTGCAATTTGCCTATGTGCTCTCAACTTATAGTTCTGTTGCTGTATGTCCCATCATCATACTATCACCATTATAGGCCATTTGCTGTTCATACATTGTTCGTACATACACCTATATGTCATGGGTACACTACCATCAACATATTATTCCCATAATCAATGCACCATCATATAATAATCACGTTAATAAATGATAATTACATTCAGAGTGCATTTTTGTGTTTTGTGGCTCCAGATCTTTTTTGTAACATTTTCTGGCGATTTTTGCAGTGGAATTTTTCATTTGTGTGCACAACAGCTGGTTGAAAAATGTAGTTGTTAGTTAAAAGCACTGCATGGGGCACGGAGTTAGCACCTTGGTCTTGATTCAAATCTGCCCAATGCCATTGGCAACTGTGGCCAGCATTCTTGCAGAGGTGGTGCACAATTGGCTTTGCATTTCCCAAGTGATATATGGGAGGGATTATAAACAAGGAATATCACTGTTTACTCCAAAGAATAACACAATGGTGTGCACACGCAGTGCCACGCTAAAGAAACTTCGGTTCATGTTATTTTGACAGATGTATCAGTCAAAAAATGCTCATTATTGTCATAGTATAGAATCATGAATGTACGTCACTGCCCAGCTGTTGTCTCTTAAGGCAGCATCACAATCAACATCTAAACACATCAGGCACCCAAAGACAGCATACATCACAAGCCAGTCTGTGCTCATTTGTATTGGGAGCCATCTGAAAAGTAAAATGCACATCTCAGATTTCACAGGCATTCTCCTTTGTAGGATTTAATCAAAACTGTTTGTCAGTTTGGTGTTTCTAAGAAGGTAGACAAAGAGGGAGACAGCCGATGGATAGAGATATAGGCGATGGATTATCAGGCTTCCTCAAATGTCAGCACAGACCCTCGTTCACCCAGAGTCCTCTCTGCTTCCCTGATCCTTTTGTGTTATTTTTAAACCCACTGCGACCCAGGCCTCAAGCTCAATTCATCTGATTCGATATGGGAGATGTTACCATGGGTGCCACTGGTTGCCAGGTACCCAGGCCCCGTGACACGCAGGTTATTTCTGTCACATCCTTCAAGGAGGGAACATTTTGTCCAGACACTCTGAAAACAAAAATCGAACCTGAGTGATGCATGAAAGCTGCTGCATGAAAGCTACAGCTTGACCCAGATGCATGCATTTTCTCGACCGCCTGTTTCCCGTGGGCACGTCCAATGGAGGACAAACAGCAAACCGAAACATAACCTCTGCAAAAATGGGGGGGGCTTATTTTAGTTATTTCAGCTTTTTTTACTTCATTTTTTTTTTTTTTTTTTGCTTCATTCTATTTATTTGTATGTATTTTTAACTTTATTTAACCAAATAGGTCAACTGAGAACATGGTTATTATATGCGGTGAAGATCCGGGAATCAACATGGGTAAAAAATGCAAGGTATTATCTGGCCAATTAGATACTGAGGATAACACCAGTTGCAGACTGGCCAGTTTTTGTGGAAAATTTGAGCTGGACACCAAGGTTAACAATTGTACTAATTCAAAATTAGGAATGTGTTAACATATGGTAACATATACACATAAAACATTCAAAGGCATGAATGAGTCAACATTTGGCTTTAATTAACTTGTTGCTAATGTGGTTTTCATCACAGTCAGAGATCAGCAATTACAATATTAGCATGCCAATCAGAGTTTGTGGAGGCAGAAGAACATTTATTTATGAAGACAAGATAGGATAGGATTTGATTTAATCCAGGCCTATTTTGTTTTATTGTCACTGTTGCATGCAGTACCAGAACAACATGTGCGCTACAACTCGGCAGAGATGATTCCACTCTGTGTTTTATTTTTATTTTTGAAGACCTCTGGAAAGAGGTGAAGGCCATGTCAAAGCTGCAGCACACAAGCAACGAGGAATCCACAGAGACAGACCAGCACCGTTAAAACAGAACACCGTGGAAAGAGTCAACTCCCCCCCCCCCCCCCATCCTTTGGGAGAAAGGGCCCATGACAGCCTGGCATGGTGTCACTTCCTGGCAGAGCACATCTTTCCCGGAGTCCCCATGAGACACTCCAGTCCGAGACAAACCGCTCCGGATGAAAGGACACACGCCTCCATCTGGATGAGTGTCCGCTTGAATAAACCACCAGCAGAAGTGATAAGGCTTTGCTCTATCATCCCAATTTATGTGTTTATTTGGAGCATGCCTTCATGCCACATCACCCGAGGCTATATATTCCTCTGTTATGTGGAATATCTCTGATGTGAGATGTCTATGGATAATAAAGACATTTCCAAAACCACAAAACCTGATTTATCCTTTATCTCCTCACCATTTCTGAGTTTAGACCCAATTTAGGCAGACCAATTTAACAGCATGTTTTGTTCAATTAGGCGTCCTACATTCCCGTTATTTAATACCAATGTAAGACAAAATGTCTACCGCTCATCTCCCCAACTCAAATCCATGTTTTTCTTCGCCCTCAGTCTGGGAAATTCACCAGTGACAAAAAATAAGAGAAAATAAGTGTGTTTACACTGAATAAAAGTACACTTGTCCTGTAAAGGCCAAATGTTGATTGAGTCCACACTACAGTCCTGCTTCTGTTGCCCTAGGTTTGATTAATCACCTGTAGTCCCTCATGTTGGCAGTATACAGAACCCCCCTGCCATGTTTCCCCTGTGCTTCAGCCTAACACACTGTACTTGCCAGTTAGCAGCCACTTAACATCTTTTGGTTTCCAGGTTAAATATCCCAGCACTTAACTTTTTTCAGGATATCCTTTTAGCAGTATTAAGTCAGAAGGAGTTTTTGCGGGAATGGTCTTAGAATGCAAATCAGTTTTGATAAACATATTTTGTATTTTATACTAAATCTGTAATCTCAATAAAAATTAGATATATGGTTTAGTACATAATTTGTCATGTTGTCATGTTTACATTCAATTCAATAGAAAGTTCTTACAGAAACACTGAGGTAACTGAGGTTAAAAAACAGAACAGAAAACACAGTGGTATCCTGATATCCATCAAGTGATGTTTGAAGTAAGTGTGTATGTAGCATGTGTGGAATAGTATTCCATAATATTTCACTCATCAAAAAAATTCACAGCCATATGTTCCTTAGTTTTCTTGGAATGTTCCTTTTCAGCTGAGTAATAGAACCATTCAGCTCTGATTTGCCCTGGACACAATGCCCATGTTACATCACAATTCTGTAAACAAAAAGTTTTTTTTTTTTTTTCTTTTAACATTTACAGTGCCTGTGAAATATCGATATCTCACATTCAACCCAGATTTGCATATCCAATTTCAGATTTCTATCTCAATCAACTGATGTAATAACATGTTGCCGATGATGTGCCACAGGGGAATAAGTGGTGTAAATTAATGTTATTTCCAAAGTAATTTCCATTTGCACAATGTAATAGGATCCCTCTAAGGAGAATTTCCATGTGATAATTACCACAACCATGTTAGAAATCAAGGAATTTACTCAAGCGGTATTTGCATGTTACCAATTAACAGAGAAAGGTTTAACCTCTCAAGGTGACATTTTAATGCTGAGAAGGAATAATTCTTCTCCCTTGTAACCAAGGCAGCACTATTGTTCGGGGAACTGGAAGATTAAAGAGGGTAATGGCACTTCTCATTCTGTTGAACACCATGAAAAAATACATGTGTAAAATTGTGACAGCTTATGACATAAACAATAAGGCTTCATTTAGACAGAAGGCCCTTATTATCAAACTGGATTTGTTTTTCAAATCTAATATTTTTGCATGAGTGTCCGCAGTCATTTTACAAGAGGCCAGACCAGATTTATGTGTTTAGAGCCACACATTTCTGAAACTGCTGCATAGGAAGTGACAAAAAAGCACTCAAGACGGCAAAAAATGTTTTGTTTGGTAAGTTGGCAAGTTGCATGGCAAGGTATTGAACATCATATTGAACATATGGATGTGGTCCACATCAGAATTGAAAATAGAAAATTTAATATTATTATTCGCTGTTTAGACTTCAAGTAAAAGATCAAATACGTATGGGATATGTGGGGGGGGGGGAAGGATTTGGGTCACTTTGAACTGCCTGACTGAAAATGCATTATTGATGGACATGGCTATAGAGGCTGTTTTGTTTCACTGGTCTTCAATGAAAGAACATGCCTGGAAAAATATTGGTATATAATAATGGTATTAACTGTACATGCATGTTACCTTCTGTTAGCATTGAGATGACATTCAGATTTTCACAGCAATGGTCTCCTCTTTACAGAAAATGGTACGCTTTCATTCCATTTGTAATCGGGCTAAAGGACAAATTAATCTTGTGAGGAGCGTAACTGCAGCACAACGACAAACAAAGCTTAATGACGTGCACATTTAATTGGGAGAAAAGTAAGTGCCTGTTCTCAGAGGATACTTGACACTTAGAAAATAAAAGTGACAGCCCAGAGACTCTCTGTTCTTAAACCAATGGTCGTTAAGATGTTACTTGCATTTGTAAAGTGCACAAAGCTGACGACAAACAGAAGGTAGCGTCGAAAGGTGTGAGCGTCAAACAGTGCTGCAGGTTGGAGCAGAAAGGGTTCTTGTGCGGCGTCTGAAGAGTCTGTTTGTTTGTGTGAATGGAGGCGAGAGCGCTCGGCGTGCCCTGCTCATTCCCAGCAGAATCAGCAGGAGAGCCGAACTGCGTGCTCAGCAGAGGGCTATTTATAGACAGTGAAAAGAGGCAAAGCTTGTCTGGGAACACTGCAAAGATAATAGAGGGGGAAAGCATGGGCCCTAATCTTCTGTTACAGTGCACCTGACAGAACTGAACTGAGACTGAAGAACTCCAACCTCCCCCCCCATCTTTTTCCATCTTCTGTCTCTTTCTCTCCTGTCTTCTCTCATTCTCTTCTGTTTATTTTTGCCTTTTGATGACTGTATTTTTTAAAATATATAACTTTACTGCATTCTGTCTCTCTCTCTCTCTTTAACATGCAGATTGGATTCTTGTGTTCTCTAGATTAAGACTTTATAAGCCACCTTTTCCAGTCGATGTACCTCTGATTCCTCCGTGAATATCTATTATTATAAAACAGTGAGCTCCATAAGATTTTTTAAAATTGATTTGGCTATGTACTGCACAATTTTAGATTTGTAGTCAAACAATCCACACATGATTAAAGTGCACATTCTCAGCTTCTATTTAAGGGTATTTTGATACAATTTGGTTTCACCATGTTTCGCCAAAATGTGGAGAGGTGGGCTGAGCACTTCAATGCTGTACTGATTTTCCTGTCATCAATCAATGATGAGGCCATCGAATGCCTGACACAAGTTTCAATTACCTTTGAGCTCGATATACCACCTAATTTACAAGAAAATGTTAAGGTCATTAACCAACTGTCCAATGGTAAAGCAAAGGGTTGTGATGCTATTGCATTGAAGTGTACAAGGTAGGTGGCATCCTTCTACATTAGAAGCTTTTTGTATTATTCCAGTCCATATGGAACCAAGGTGTCCTACCTCAAGACATTAAGAATGCCTCCATAGTGAATCTATATAAGTGGAAAGGAAACTGTCCATCCTGGTTATACTAATCGTGGCATATCACTCCTTTCTGGCAAAAACAGGAAGACGAGAAAGGAAACCTTAGGTTTTTACAGGATACCTTCAGCAATGTGACTAAGGACTCCTAAACAAGCCCTAATCAGAGCCTGGATTCAGCAATTGGTCTGGCAGATTGGCAGATTGGTGTGTAGTGCACACTTCACATAAGGGGAAATACTTTGCTATATCAGTACGTTATTGTTGATACTGTTGCTGATGATTTGTCATAGCCAAAGTAAGATCATAAGCAGTTATCTGTTTGTTACATTTCCCCATTGTTTAACTTCACATGAGTTAGCTAGCTAGCCAAAAAAGTTAACATTAGTTGGCTAGCAGAAGTCACTTCACCTGATTAACAGAAGCCAACTTACTCTAACTTCTGACTGGCTAAAGAGTGGAAACAAAAAATAATGCTGCAGTCCACTGCAAAGCTACCTGCTAGATTTGATAAGGTTAGAGTTACTTGCCTTAAAATTGTAGGAAAAGCCTCATCTTTGGTACATAGACTTGTTTTGTAGCAGTAGATCTCAGGGAGCCTAATGTCAGCCACCCATTCATTCAATGAATAATCATCAGGCAATCAGCTGCCATTACTAGGGTTGCCAGACGTTCAGTTTCAACCAGACTGTCCGGTTTTCAAATTATTCGTATAGATCTGGTTTGTCGTCCCGACCAGATGAAGGAATGTCAGGATTGAGAAACTGATGGAAGGAATTTACTGGTAGTCAATGAATTATCGTGCGTCAATAAGTCTCTGGTCCAGTTCCGAGACAGATTGGAACTGGACCGGAGAGTACCTATCCTTGTGGTGGGTGTGCAGCTACAGTAGCCGACGCAGTAGCCGACTCCAGTTGCTGGGGCACTGCCTGTGCTTGACAAGTTTGTTAGCTTTTCTGCCTCCAGTTAGTGTTACACGGATTACGTCATAGTTGTTTACAAACACTGGCATGAAGCTGAAATGAAAGATGACTCTGATTTCTATGTATGTCACAAATGCATTCAACTATCTATTAAAGATCAATTCATCCAAAAAAACTAGTTGAAATACAAACGCTTCTTGTGAAATACATAAATGTAATGGAATTATAATTTTGTTTTTTGTTGGTATGGTAAAGTATGGTAGCTTTTTGGAAGCTAATGTTGACGGCTGCGTGAAACCCTGGCACTTTGGCTCGACTTCACCGTGTTTGTTTACCAGGCGTGATTTAAAATCCAAAAACACTAGAAAATGCCCCTTCAGACATTTCAGGAGACAATGGCAAGCCACACAGAGATGTGAATTCCCCTCCCGCTCACTGAAAACGCGCCTCTGACAAGAAAACCGACTATCTGGCCGAGCTCCAGGGACAGTGTTAATGCCGTTCTCGCAGCATGCCCGAGCACACTCTGATTTCCATTTATATTGCCAAATCAGAACGCGTGCATCACAAGTAGATATCACATCCTGGCGGCATTGCAAAACAATTCCTTTTCTGATAAGAAAAAAAAAAATGAGAAAAAATTGACAATACATATTGCTGTCTCTACAAAAATGTGGAGGAGAGAAGTCAGGTCATCTCTGGCTATTAATCTATTTGATTAAAAATCACTTCTGGCATTATTTTGTTTAGGGATAAAAAAGTAATGAAACAAGTAGGATGTATAGCCCCTACTGAGGACTTAACTGTAAATATTATATCGGCACCGGGGAGGGTGTGTGAGTGCGTGTGTGTATGTGTAGCATGTGTGTGTGCACACGTGTGTGTGTGTGTGCGTGCATGCATGTGTTTGTTGCATCTATAAGAAGTCATTTCCAAGTTTCCTGGTGTGACACTCAATGTGGAATCCCATACAGTGATATAAAAAATAAAACACAGTCACAATTTTCCATGCTTCAGGCCCCTGGCTGTTCTCTAGCTGTTATGTCCCCACTTTACAAGAATGCTAAAAATATAGCATTTTGCCACTTGTTCAGTATACCAGGTGTGTGGAATGAATAGTCAGCACTGTGGCAGTCTAAAAGCAGAACAGAAAGCAGCCAGGGAATTAAACTCGTTCTGGCCGAATGCCCTCTGCATTCACTCTATGGAAAATATTAAGTAAGGATCTTTTATATTACTTTTCAATATATAAACTATCAAAGATAACAGGTGATGATGGCAGTTGCTTTGGTGAAAATATAGGAGAGATAAACTTACCCGAAGTCAGTGGTAGTGAAACATGGCAAGAATGGCAGTGCTCCTACTAGCAATGACACACTGACTTTGGTTCAGTGGTACTGGAACATTGCTAGAATGGTCACCACCTGTGATTCTGCTGGAAGTGACAAATTAATGCCAGGTCAGCAGCACTGGGTCATGGCGATAACAGCTACCTATCTATTTTATGACAATATAGACGATGATTCGCTTTACCAATTGACTCATTATTAACATACATTTTTTGGTTGAACAAGACAGAGTGAGCCTTCTACTGTTGAACTAATTCAGTAAGTGATATTTCCTCTGATGAGACACATAACATATAGCTGCCCTAAAAACAAGATACCAGTGCATTGCATCATCATTGGTCCCTTGAACCTTTCTTAAACTGGAGCTAAATTAAGGACTTCAGGTGAAAATTCCCTTTTGTGCGAGCTTGATGTGTCTTGTGCATTTTGGAGTATACTGCATATATTATATTCATAAGTAAAATGATTTCTTCAAAATTCAGCCTTCAGCAAAAGATTTAAAGTATGTTAGAAAAGTATTTGAACCAGGGCTCCATTCTAATGACGTGAACTGCCAGGGGGTTGGGAGTCAGCAATGTAGCAGTAACTAAAGAAACCCTGGCTAACTGAAGTCAATTGCATCCTGCACCTCCAGTTAAGGAAACTGGATAAACATATAGCACAGGCTGTCACTATAGGATCCAGCCAAGGCTCATGGTGAACACCTTTGTGATCCGAGCCATTGGAGAGACCTAGGAAAAATTAAATATTTGCTGCGTAAGTAAAATGTGTATGAATGTCTTTCTACAACTGAGGTCATTAATTAATCTCAGACGACAGGTGTGTACAGAGCATTAGCGGCAAGCTGGTTTCCTGATTTCATCACGCCCTGATTTATAGAACGCAACCTCGACTTGACAAGATCCAGAAACGTCTGGGCCCAGCATGAGCTCAGCCGGTGAAATGATAATGCATTATAGTGAGCTGGGAAGAGGAAAATGATAGTATCCCTTATGGACAACTATTTATAGTGATGAGCAAGAGGATTATGCAATCGCTTATTCCGGGCAGCCTTGTGTTATTTTCTCGACAGCCATTACCTCTTGCTTGAGTCTCCGAGGCCAAGCACGGTAAATGACAGATGCCTCCACTATATTCTGTTTACTTCAATAAAACCGCAAACCACTTTCTGTAAGGGATTGGCACAAGTGCATGTTTTTCATATACATTCTTTTTTGGGAGCCCCCCCCCCCCCCTCCTCCTTCCTCTATGGGGGGAAGCTTCTTTATTCTGCTACAGCAAAGATCATACGTTATCCCTCCAGGACTGTTGAACACCAGGCTGTAGAAATAGTGTAGAAGAAAAAGGAAGAGAGAAAGAAACAGGGGGAAAAGAAAGATGGGAAAGAAAATAAAAATTCAAATGTGAGGTTTAGAGAGAGACAAAAAAAAGAAGAATGGTTGGACTGTTGCCAGTACAAACTTTTTACATTTATACAGGGGATTAGATAACCAAACCAACAATTAACAGACAAAAAATAAAAATCAACAAATGAAAATAAGATTTAAATGATGAGTATTATAAAAAAGTGTGTGAATAAGTACAGAAGAGAACAAGAGAGGTATAGACATTCACAAAGTTCAGCATTAACACTGTAAAAAACATATTGCATACGTTATAAGCAAGCTAAAGAAGATTATAGTAGATAGCCTGTTGCTATGGACCCCACTGGAATCCACTCTTTAGTCCACCATCGAGAGCTATGTATGTACATCTCATGGACCAGGATCTATATTGCTTCAGGAATATAAGACTGTTTTCCCAGAACAGCCAAGACGACAGGTCCACTGCTTTTGACAGAGGAATTACATCATTGCCAACAGTAGTTATGAATCCTCAATTTCTGATCATTAAAGAACAAACACAGCGTGAGATCAATTTTCTCATGATAAAAAGTGTCAACCCACATTTGCAGGTAATCTTGCCAGGATGCCAGTACCATTTTTCTAAACAAACAAACAAACAAACACATAAATAAAGGTACATACATAAAATTGCTTTTGTTCTTGTGATTCTTTCACTGATAATCAATTAATTTTCACTGATGTCTTAATTGATGATTGACAGTCCCAGTTCTGTTCCCTCAAAACAGCAGAAAAATTCTACTTTGCTGCTGTTCTAGCTTGTGTTCCTTTCTGTCCTACAGTTTGTTGCATCTTTACGAGTCATCATACCATTTGCATCCTATGGTTATGAGCCTCAGGGCAAAAGACAACATAAGTTAGAAAATAAAAAGGGCTTCATTGCCTTTGTCAAATTCTTCTGTAGGCTACTGTAGTAGTGTAGTTCTGCACAGTAAAGTTTCGTAGCTGGTGGCTATATTTAAATTTTTAATTTAATATTTTTGCAGTTATTCCAAGTACATCCCTCCTTTGAGTCCTTTTTATAAAAAAATATAGAGAAAGGCAACCTAGTAGTAGAAGCGCTGATTTATGATAAGTTTTGCCTTTTGGCTAAACATGGATTAGGGTCAAACGTGGACAAGGGGAGCCTGAATCTAGATCAGCGCTCCTACCAAGAGGTGCCTTGTTCATACAGGCCCTAGAGAATTTGTGGCCAGGCAGTTGATCAGCATACCTCTGCATACTGCAGTGGATCAGTAACTGCACATTGGTGTAGTGAGATGTGGTCAAATTTATTTCAAAGTTAAAGCGAATCACTTCATTTGAATCTGTGAAATCAACCAAGCCTCGGTCTAATGCTATGACACGGACAGAAGTATTGAAATAACAATGGAAAATGTAATGATTAGTGTTACACTCTCCTGCTGTTTTTTTGTCTTCTTTCTTTCTTTCTTCCCCCTTCCCTCTGAATGTCATGAGTTTCAGTTGCCTTTCTCTTTTATACTGTTCCTGTCTGCAGTGTGGTGAAGTGGAACCACCTGTGTTAATTGGACATTACAAGCAGCTGCGATAATTGGGAACCACCCTCACCTGTGCCCTGAAGTCTATATATATCTCACTCTTTGCTTTGTGGGGGTGTCTTCTCACGATTCTGTCATTGTCTTGTTACCAGTCCTTGCGTATACAGCAGATGCCCTGTATTTTCTTAGAGTTATTTTGTGTATGTTTTTTGTTCTATTTTTTGGCCTTGTTTTAGTTCATTTTGTTTTGGGATTGGCAGGGAGATTGCGGGATTTCAGGTCCGCCTTCCCATTGTGGAGAGGCTTGAATTTCCCTCTTATTTTCTTTTCATTTCCTCTTTGTATTTTGTCTTGTTGATTGATGATAATAAATCAAGATCAATTCATTTTACCCATGCCTATGACCACTATGTTTGTCAGGTAGTATTTCATATGTTGTGCCTTTTCTTGCAACCACCAGCTCAATGTAAGCTGATGATTTTGGGGCGGTAACAACAGAATTATGTATTAATACATGAGACCGAATAATGAATTGATTAAGTAATGAGGGTAAATGGAAATGAATTCCTTAGAGTAAATGAAAAAAATTTATAAATGAACTAATCAGAATAAATGTTAGTTTGGTAATCAGCTAATAAGGACAGTATCAATGTTATGTTAAGGTTTGCTGATGTTACAGTGAGTTAACATCATGCTATGATTTTTTAGCCCCATATTACTACCCACAACTACTTTGTATATCACTTAGACTGTGATTCATCAACTAGATCACATATACATACTGATGGTCGTACACATGATGATGCATATCTGTTGACTGCATACGTTGAGTTAATTTACGGTAATATTTAAGAGTTTGTTCCAGTAATATTTAAGAGTTTATTTTCAATTATCAGTAAAGTTTCTAAGATTTCTAATATTTAAAAAATATTAATATGTTCAAAAAAGACATTTTAAATGTAATTTTCCAAGCCTTTGTTTTGTCAATTATTAAAATAAACAGGCTTGCATACATGTGTACTGTACTGGCAACCAAAGACAAACACTCTGAGACGCACTCACTTCTTCGGGCAACATTAATGACACAGCTGCTAGTGATGCTGCCTGACTGTGGTACCGAACACCTCTGAGTTAGCCTGGTTTTTCATATTGCACCAAGTCAAGCAGCCATTTCCATAGGGCCATCATGTCTGTCACAAAATTTCTACAGTTCAGCAACCTCCACAACAACCCCAAATCCCTGCACGCTCACCTGTCCTTCCAAATGAAGACAAGGGCCTCTGACAGCAAAAAAGGTGAAAGTTCAGATGTTTTCCTGGAAGAGATAATAAGATCCCAGGAGAACTGCTCTCACAAGCAAAATGTCCCACTTTGAATGAGAGAAGCTCAGATTGTGATGGACACTTTAGTTGCTAGGGAAACAACAGTAGATACAGCTTCACAAATCAAGTTCTGGCTCTTTGGTGGTTTATTTTAAGTATGGAGGATTTTACTTTCTCTGGAAACTTTTTTTTTTTTTAAACTGGACATGAACACGTTGATTGATACAAACTCTTTAGAGCTGTCAATTAAATAGCTTAATATTCTTGACAGTTTGGCAATAAATCACTGAGAAAAAAATGTTACCTGGTTTGAAAAAAACATTGGATAACTATCATGTTCTGCTACCGTCCTTTGTAAATAGTTAACATGTCTAAAATTCCATGACTAGTAACTTCAGAAGTTACAGTGGCTATCCAGGCCATGTTCCCTCCAGAGATTTTAGGTATCTGACCACACCAGTGTGGAAAAAAACTATTCTATAGATTTAATCAAATGCACTTAGCCAGGTTAATGACATATGCAACCGGTTTGGAAAGAAATTAGCTACACTCAAATGTAATTAATTAGGTCAAACCTTTATTGACCCCAGGTCATGATCTTGAATAGATTTACAGGAAGTAAACAGTGTGATAGTTTAATTAATTAAAATTCAACTCAAATGTAAAACTGGATAAGTTTTCTGCAGTTTAAGAATGGATCTGAACTTGCCTTGTCAGCGGGTGTAGCTGAAAGCTAATGAATAGAGCTTATCTCAAATGTGATTTGGACTCCGGGGTAGCCTTCAAACTGCTTTGATTTACAGGTGAGGCCAGTCTATTGATTCTTAAAGATGACTTTCCAGTGTATGCTATCCCAAAGGTACTGACCGCAGTGAATGTGAACTGAAAATCAATGAGGACAAAGAAGTCCTAAATTGGAAGCAGGCAAATGGCTCTTTTAATACTGTGATAAGCAGAACCATTAAAATGCAAGCTGCAAGGTGAGGACAAGAATATTGGAATATTAAATCAGTAAAATATGATATTCTGGGAAGAAGGCCAAGTCCTGAAATGAAGAAAAATGTAAAAATGTTCAGTGTTAGAGCATTTATAAACAATGGGTGCCAAGTCATACCAAGATGAAAAAAGCCTAAATTTGAATCTTGTGCTTTTTCTCTCTTAAAATCTTTAGTCAAGGATGTCCTTGATAAATTTAAATATTTGTCTTTGAAAAGAAAATTCCTTGGACAGTATTTTTAGATGATGTGTATGTGATACACACAATGCCGATTCCCAGATCTCAATATGGCTTGATATCGTTCTTGAAACCAAATGTGATAAAAGTCTATGAAAACGATATTTATATTTAATATACATTTTATTTCAATTATACATTGTTTCGATACTTTATACTGCTAACCAGAAGGAAAATAAAAAGGTTTAAATAAACATGAATAGGGGCAGCTATGCCTATGTGAGCCAAACCAACATGAAAATTGAGCTGCCCAAAATACCGTTCTGGTGAGAAAATGCGTTTGATGATTTGACAGTTGGGAATAACATTCCATTGATGCAGTTATGGTATTAATCAATACTGGGAGATGGCAGCAGTCTGCCGAGGTCGCGACGTGAATGCGTTCGATTGCGTGACAAGTTTATTCAAAAGCGCTCTCTGTGTCCTTTTCTCTCCTCCGTCGTGTCGGCTGTGTAGCCATCACTCGGGAGGCCGTTTCCGCTCGAGGTGACCTCGGGGCAAACAGCTGACAAGCAAAAGTCTGCTGGTGCCAAACTTTGCCTAAATGCAAAACAGAGGCTGACAAAACGGTTTTAGGCTCAACACCGAGCTTTCAACAAGAAGCTCAGCTTTGATTCATGCTAAAATACCCAGACTGGTAAGGGATATGGGTGTTATTGGACATTGTTTTTTTTTGTTGATGATTTTGTAACAAGCTGAATCCCTTTAAAAGTATGTTAGATTACATAAGAGTACATAAAAACCACATCACACAAAAACAGCAAAGTTCTAGTGTTTGACTTTTATCATTCAGCTATATAGCAGCTAAATAGAATGCCAGCTTTACCTGCAAAGGAACCTGAAAGGAACCCTCAGCAGCATAAGGCCAGCATGCACAAAATTCTTGAAGGGCATTAAAGTTCCATGATGCATAGATGCATATTGTAGCTTCCAGGAAATGAAACCGTCCCTCCTTGCATGACACTTTGGCCAGTGCTACATCATATCCTGTTCCATGGGACTCCCTTGCAATCCTCACAGTGGTTGCTAGGATTGGATTTCAGTCATTGGCACATGTGAGTGTACATAGAACAAATGTTCACAAGCATCAGTATGGATATTTAGCATACCTGGGTCAAATACATATTTGTTTTGGATTCAAATACTTTTTTATGCTTTACTGATCTTGTCTGGTGTATTGGAACTAATTAAATACCCTAAAAAAGTGCAAACCCTGCTTTCTGGTCATATTGGCAGGCTGAATTACACCAGGCAAGATCAACAGAGCACAGAAAAATATTTGAATAAAAAAAAAACACGTATTTGACCCAGGTCTGATATCTAGTGTCTAGAGGTATTTGGACCTCCAGATTTAATTCCTAACTTCATAGAATATTCTCTGCAAAGCAAAGGTCACTCCTGTCGGTTAAATATGATTTTTAAAAACATATATCCTTTACAATATTAAGGGTTCTCCGTTTTAACACGAGAAACACCATAGCGGTCCATTTGACCGTTGCCAATTAAAAAAAAAAAAATCCACATGACCCCCCCTTCAAGACTTTTTCTACGAATATGTATCGAACGTTTTTATGTAATTTGAATATCAATGGCTAGCTATACAGTATATTCACAGTGAGCTAGCTACAACTCAAGTCATACAAAGTTATACAAAGTCATACAAAAATTTACACTGACAAAGGGAAAACTGATAAGAAACAGAAGTGAAGCCAAAAAAAAAAAAAAAAGTGATATAGCTGTTCCAGCTAACGTTATGCCCTATATACCATCAAGAGGTAGTCCATTATCAAATATTGAAAACATTAAATAAATATTACTGTGTTAATTGACATACAAACATGGAATCTTCATGTTTCTTATGATCTGCGCCAACACAACTAAACTATTTTTTCACAACTGTGGTCAACTGACTGCGGTCAACTGTCAAATCCTGGCTATTTAAGGTTGTATGAGAGTGTGGGTCTTTAGCAGACTTCCCCAAGCATGCCAATGTTTAGCTATATGGTGTTTCCGGTGTTTTACATAATGAATAATTGGGTGTTTAGCAGACACTCTAACAACAGTGATTTACAAAGACTACTTTAAAAAAAAATCAACAATCAATTTATGCAGCTGGATATTTTACAAAGCAATGCAGGTCTTGAATTAGCATAAAATTTTAGCGTGAGTGCAATACGTATCTTTAATTCTGGGCAATGAGACAAGAACAAGAAAATATGACTTATAATACAATTAATATAAAATTACAATTTTGACTGTGATTCAGAAAACATTTTTAATACATGATAATGGGTTATACACATACATTATCTTAGATTTATAAGCGAATACTCATACACTTTCACACACACACACACACACACTCTCACACACAAGCGCACACGCAAAAGATTCCATTCATTTTATGATTATTCCTTTGGCATGGGGATGTCTGTGCAAGATTAAACCTTAATTAGTCTGGCACACTTTACAGGATGTAAGGGAAGAAGCTGTGTCAGATGATAAGAGAGCTTTCTCTCTAGAGTGAGGTTAGCCGCTGGATTCACCAATGGGCATAGGCTAACGTGCTAATGAGGCTTTGAGTCCCATGTGGGTTTGGTTCCCTCACTACCAGCCTCATTTCCCATGGACTTCCAGTTTACTGGAACCACATATCACTGACTCCTCCACATCAACTTTTTTTCCCGTTTCACTCTTCAAACAGCACACTCAGCGTATCTAACCTAAAAAGGAGATATTGGCTTATTAGGGTTTTTTTTCCCCCATTTGGCTGAAGCATTCTCACACTAATATTTTGCCTAAGTTGTATCACATAGTTCTGGAAATTAGGAGGCAGGCTCAATCTAAAAACAAAGCATGTGCAAATATGTGTACATTTTTATCATGATTTGAGAATGTGAAACCATTCAATGGCCTTCTCACCTCTGACTTGGAAAAAGTTTCCATTGAGAGTAAGTGAGAGAGTAAGGACCACTGTCATTCTGAGGGTTGCCTCATTGTTGCACCATCTCCTCTCATCTCTGCTTGTTTGGATCTGAGTACAGGCTCCAAACTGTGCTTTTGAAACCAAGGTATCATGCTGAAGGTAGCAGTGCATAGCTCAAGCAACAGTTACAGTACTGTCACAAAATGATTGTGTGATGGCTTGCCCAGTGAAAGTATTGCAAAAAAATAACAATGTAGGAAGGTGTGTGTGCGTGTGTGTCTGTGTGCGAAAAACTGATTTAATTGTGTATGACAGATCCAGGCCATTCTCCAGTTTAAATAACTGGCCACTGAGTGCTATTGATCATAGTATTACTGTAGGAATATTTTTTCTTTTTCCTTTGGTAATCAGTAGACAGAAACAGCTGAGAGGCCAGTCTGAAGAGATTGCACTGTGGAGTGACTATGGTCGAGGGATGACTATGCCCTCAATCCCTCTGCAGTTTCAATGCACTTTCAGTACATTGAGCTCTGTAATTTGAGCCTACAAGGTTTCCAATAAAAGGCCCTTTTCTCTATGATGAAATACACCCAGAGAAAGTGCTGCCTTGGCATGCCATGCATTTACTGTATAAAATCAACAGTCAGGGCCATTTGCTTAATGTGAGCTTGGTGCAGTACATACAAGCAATCAATTACACTGGCATTTCTTGTCAAAAGCAGACATTTTTCCAAGAAAGGAAAAATATCTTTTAAACAGCAGTAGGTTGCATATGTTTAACCATAACTGCAAGCTACATTGCCCATGATTACAGGGAACAGAAATCTGGTTTTCTTTCTAAAGCTGACCTTAATTTTATTGGTGTAACCAATAGCAAGTCAAGAACATCAGTCGCTGCACAGCTGTGTTGTGCGTTGTGTGTTTGCATCAAACATAGTGAAACTTACATTGCAGTTCCACCAAAGGATTTTGTCACTATTTTCTTTCTTTTTTTTACAGTGACAACAATGGAGAATATTGGTTGTATCAGTATAAGTGTAACAGAAGTAATGTTACAGTCGCATCCAACTTTGGTGAATACAAAAAGGATATCTGTGGTCTGCTTACACCAGGAGTGCACCACTTACTTCACCAGCACCACCAATGTCTGTGCACATTTGACAATGGGCATAGTCACTGGCTAGTGGGCAAGTGTACATCCTGTCCCTGGGTTGTACACACACTAAGATTTTCCACCCCCTGTGTGGTTATAGGTGGTATGAGAGCATTTTCAATTCTAAAATAAAAAATAGGAAGAAGATAAAAGGAAAATAACAGGTTTGAATGTGCACATTATTTAATGACGCATTTTTTAAATGTGTATATGTATTAAACATTGCATTTAACAATATCTTAAATAATAGATTAAGCCTGCTATTTCAGACGCCCTGTAGAAAGAAGCCTGTTCCTACTTTTAAGAATGAACACTACAGTACAGTTATTGGAAGTATTTTGCTTAAGTGGAAACAGAATTTTGAACCAGCCTTAATTAAGGAAGCAATGACCTTTTTAACACTATCTCCACCTTAAATGGCTGATTCACCCGAAAAGCCTCATGCTGTGCATTTAAGTCGGTAATGAATACAAGGCAGCTATTTAATATGACTAGCATACGTTTTTGAAAGCAAAAATGTAGCGGGTGTCTGGGGTGCTTTGAGCAATGCTACAACTGGTTAATCATCAATCACTTAACGACATGCCACACACATCCATTATAAAGCTGACAGGTATAGAAAATGCTCTGCTTTCAAAACAGGGCTCCCTCTAAGCAAGTGAACAGCTTACAGTACATCTGAAATGGCTGCTTTTTGTGAATACATTCTGAAAAATGGTTACCACAGCACTTTAAACAGTACATTTACTTGACATTCTCATCCACTGCGTCTTGCATTTCATGGGGTACATTCACAGAGAAATATTTCACTGAGCAATTCATCTCATCTCTCTAATGCAGAACATCACTCCTGTGCTCTCAGTGGAGCCTGTGAAACTCCCATCACAGCTCAGAGGTGGAAATTTAACCAAAATCCTATTATAAATGGTACAGGACCATTGGATTATTTTTTCTCTTGTTTTTGATGTGTTGCTAAACAATGGATTTACAGCAATGAAATTATTTCCTGAAATGATTCTGGTAAACCTTAAAGCAGAAACATGATGGAAAGGTCACAGGCCTTTGGGTTTAGACTCGAAAATAGAAAAGCGGTGTGATTCTCCACAACAGACCAGACACACAACTGAGGATAGTTATCAGTACTTTCAGAAACACAATCCTTTTTCTCCAAAGTGTCTTTTCTCATATTAGCTTCTCAAAGGAAAAATGTGTTCATGGATTAGAGTGGCCAAGCAGGAGATGCCATTTAATGTGAAAAAGAAATCAGCACAACAGTAAAAAGTAGAGCCAAAAAGCAAGGTAAATTGATGTTTTTGACAAGTGGCAGGCATTTCCTAGGTTATCTATCACAGTTTCTATGCCAAGTGTATAAGACTACTCAGCCTAATTGCGTGTGGCTGAATGTTTGTGTTTTGTTCCAAATCTGAGTCTTAAGCCTTAATATTTATTTATAGCCAGTCAGAATTCAGTAAATGTGAATGCTTATTTCTATTCTATTCTCTGTCATTATTACGTACTCAGTGTATGTTTGTGTTGGTCAGCTCTCCTATGTAAAACAGTGACCAATCTCAATGCCATTTCGTAGGTGGACTACAGACCTATTTTTGTATAGCTACATTACGCCATTACTGTGTTGTGGATACCCTGAAAGATTTTGTATAAATAATTAAAACGTTGTTTGCGCTAGCATAACTCAATTTAAAACGAATCCCGACACAAGACCCCTTTGAGACATGAGTGCTTTATATGTTCATTATGACTGTAGACTTCATTAAATTTGAGACCTCAAAATTAGAAATCCGGATGCATGAATTGTCGATAGACTCAACATAGGGAGAAACAATGCTTACTTACAAGATCAGGCTAGCTTCTCAAAGTTAGAAAAATGCCATTGTTCTAAAATTTTAAACTAACACGAGAACAATCGAACATCGTTATGTCTAGCACCGCAGTAACCGGCACACAGGTAGCAGGGAGGCACACCATTGTCAAGCAGCCGATCAGGTATACAGTACACTGACTCTGAAATGGCAAGCAGTCAGTTGACTATCCAGTGTTGGATCCAGTGAAGCAAGGGCGAAATCATGTGGCTAGCCAGTTCTGTTAACTTTAGGGACCGTGCTGGCTTTGCGATCTGGTAGCTAGATAGCTAATTACAGCAGGGGTGACCAACGGCCAAAAGCCTCAAAGGAAATTAAATTAAAATTAAACCTAACAACAGTGTGCTCTCCTTCAAGGTGTGTCAGCACAGATGTTTGTTACAGTCCTGTACAGGCATGTGTCTACTATACTTCAAACAACATGTACTGGGCAGATTGCTTAAGATTCAAACCTAATTCATACTCTTCAGAGTAGTGACACAACCATATAAATGTTTGCACTTTGAAGAATTAAGAATGATGTTGTTTGTGTTAAAGATAACATTCCCAAGATGGTCAGGATGGCATTTTTAATGCCCTTATACTGTACAGGGAATTGATAAACGCAAATAGTTTATGTTTAGTTTGTGCAGAATGGAGACTTTATTCCCATTTATACCCAATTATAAATTCACCAAAGACAAACTGGACCTGTGCAATATATTAAAGCACACATTATTTTTTTAATCTTCTGAAAAATGCATTACAGCCACAAAAAAGCAATGTTTTTAGGAATAATAGATGACAAAGAAAGCAGGGGGAGAAATTTAGCAATGGAGCAGAAATACAGCAAAAAAAAACTTTGTAAGTGGTGCCATTCTGATACTATATTTAGGATAAAACCTCAAACTCTTATTGATAAGATAGAAAGGAGATGAACATGAGAAATCTTTATGGACTGGTGTTTGGACAGTAAGTGCCGCTCCATGACGTTTTTGAAAGCCAGGTATTGTGATGAGTCAGATTGCACCAGTCACAATAACAGTAATGAGGGATGATCAGTGTCATGGAAACAACCCATTCAGAAAGGAGAATGTGACAGACCACTTCACTTGTACAGGCAACTATACATTTTCTAGACCATTTGAGACAGAACTATTGAGTGCTAACCAAACAGTACATGAACACTGTGACATGTCTATTGTGATATGCTATATTTAATATGCTTTTGGTTCTGAGGCACTTAAATTCTCCAAGACCTTCAAGGACCAGGACACAAACTCAGCGCAGGTTACAGTGGAAACCTTTCTGTTACCCGTCTTTATCATTTGAGTAAAGCGGGAATCTAGTGATATCCTGCCAGTTCTAAACTGTTCTACCTACGTTGCCATTAGCCAGGCATCATCCCACACAATCTGTCACTTTAAATGTCAGCATCATGACTGGAATCCCAGATGATTCTCAGACATTGTTTACTTGGTACAGAGGCTGAACCCCAGAAGAATTTCTCATCCCATTTATTTTCCTTCAGGTCTCTTTTAGCTGAAGCCATACTGAGAAAGGGGAATAATTCTTCTAATGGTTCACTAATGGAGTGCGGCCTCTGCTACAGTGTACAGGCAGCCTACGGTTAGCAGTACGTCAGCTGCTGCTGGGTTGAAAGTGTCTACAGAAATCACACTGTCACTATCATAAACTATCTGTTTGAAAACCAAATGCATAACATCTATACATTCCAAGAGGAATTTTTTATATTATTTATTATGTTTTAGATGACAATGTATGTTTTTTGGTGGCATACATTACATTACATTTATTTAGCAGACGCTTTTATCCAAAGCGACATACGAAAGCGCATATGGTCATTGGAACAACTATAAAACACAGGTTCGATAAGGTACAATACTCATTTTGTGCAGTTATTTATAGCCAAAAACATAGTTCAGTTCACGCAGTGAACATTATTCTGACCTAATTTATGGCAAGTCAAACTAGGGGGAATAACAAGCTACAATATTAGGACGAAAAAACAAACAACAAGTGCAACAGGGTGCATTGTGGTACAGAGAACTTATTAGTAGAAACTGTGAACTTACGCATAACATTTCCAAACTACAAACCGCAAAAAAAAATTATTATGAGGTTTTTTTTCTATTTGAAGTGGCTCAGCCTATAATATGGGCCAATCCAATAAGAATCCTGTTAACAGCTCAGAATGGTAAAATTATCTGCACTGTGGTAACTACTGGGTTTTTGTCTGTAAATAATGCTTCAAAATCTCAAAAATGTCATGTTGGCCAAAATTGTTTGATTCAGCTGCCTGTGAAGACTGAAGAAAATTGGTATCCTGGATGGTTTATTGCATTGACTGTGGCCAGCAATCACACAGTGCAGCAAATAATTAGACTTAGCATTGTCCGTAGAGGGAGCTTTTTCAATCGTAGGATACTTCCCACCTCATCGCACAATAAAAGCTCCTCTTGTTATTTGGGGTCCTGCTGTCTCCCTGTGCAAATGGTCTTAGTTGCGCAGTAGTCAGTACAGTTATTTCATGGCTAGGTTGGTAGATTGAACAGTGAAAATCACCCAAACACACATAAAGATAGACACCAATTTGATGAAATTCGGAACCCCTTTTTGGTACCATTTAATCTGCTCTTACTTTACCTCTTATGCTTTATTCTTTTTTCTTTATTGGACATTCTCAGTGACGCATTTAGGGTGGAACCCACATCTGCAATTGTGCAATGGTACAAACTATAAGAAATTAGAGAAAAAATAATAACAAGCATCAGATGAAACAGTTACAATCCAAATTAACAAGATTCAAGATCAAAGATTGCAGGCTTTACACTGCCCTGTAAAATTGACCGAATTATGATTTTTTGCTCACATGTGGCACAGATCAGATATGTACTATGAACGAATAAACAGGAAAAGGCCCAAGGAATCTGTTATTTTCTGATCCATTTTGGGCCACATTCATATGTGGAAATAAATCCGATAGGAATCGGGTATGAGCCAATGCGAGGCATCTCAACGCACAGATTGGAATTTCCCAGTCATTCCGATTCCATGACTGGGAACGCATGCAGCTTGTGTACGCATGCGGGCTGCTTCAAGTGTAAACCATGTGAGCACAGGTATCACATATGGGTCACTTTAAAAAGTAGTTGTAAACTGGCAGTCAAAAAAATTGGACATTTGGCAAAAATTGGACAAATTTTTTTAACTGGGCATCGAGTGGTGTAAATGCAGTGTAAATGCAGCCTTAAATTTCCCAGTATGACAAAGGAAACAATTTCAGTATATTTGCAGTTCATTCCAGCTATGTGGGGCACAGAATGTAAAAGCAGTTTGTCCAAGTTCCGAGTAAACTCGAGGTGCATGGAGCATTAGGCAGTCCTGAGAGCATGTGTAGTGATTTCAAGCATTCCAAACCAAGAGTGATGACAGATAAAAGGGTAGTTTTCAAAGAAGGGCTTAATAAATAAACAAAATAAACCAGCGCTGCTTTCTCCTTGTGGAAAGAGAGGGCCAACCTACTTTTTTATATAAGATTCAGTGATATGTACCATCATTGTCACCAGTTATAAATTTAAAAGCTGTGTGGTACACAGCATATAAAGGCTTGAGGGTCGAAGCAGCTGCATGTCTATAAACTATATCCCCATAATCAAGGGTAGACAGAAAAATTTGGCTATCCTCTTTCTAGCGAATGTAGGAAATTCTTCCTTGAATTTCTGTTGTCAATAGGACTATGTGATTTTCCATCTACCCAAATGCCCAAATATTTATAGAGGGGGACTCTATTAATTTGAATACCATTGAATGCATACTCACTGTAACCCACATGTACTCGCACATATCCATGTGTGCTACATAAAATAGATTTACATGTTTTTTTTTTGTTTTTTTTTTCCATCCAATCAGTAGTGATATAAAACATAACATATTACTCTGAAGGAATTATTAGCAAACCTCTCCTGTTGTTTTTGGATCAATTTGACTCCTGACTTCCGATGTGCAAAAAGGCAGAAATCAATGGTTTACCACTTTGATCTTCAGTGACTTTTCCTTTAATTAACCAAAAAAGCAAGAATCATTTTCACCATTTTTCAATGATCCTCTGATTTGCCTACACAGAAAATGTTACCCCTATGTGCTTTGGATCAATACGACCCATGTTAGAATTCGAAAGTACACACACACACACCTAGCCTACCTAGCAAATACATTTAGACTTGCATCAGTCATACATCAAACTGTTTATCTATTTTGGGTCACACTTGAAGTGTTTCTCATAAAGGCTTTATATAGCATATGCCTTCATAAACATTGCATAATTCTTCATAAATCATACATATGCAAATGTCATGCTTCAGAAAGAGTGACATAACACCTAACACCAAATGTGGCAAAACCAACAGGCTGGCTATATGTTATATACGGTGACATAAAACTTGCATATGTACTGTATGATGCTAGGCTAACTGTGACATAATTCATGGTGTCACTTGATGTCATAAAATAATCCAAATCAACCTGAAGGAAGTTAGTCCTCTGGACCCCTGTTGCAATGGCAGTAAATATTTATTGTATTAAAATTGTGCGTGTGTGTGTGTGTAAAAAAAATGAGTAAAAATCAACAGTGACTGGCTGAATGCATTTCTAAGGAAGGGCAGAACTGAACTGACAGAAGACATTACAGGAATGAGACTATGACAATTGTGTTTGAGCATTTCCCTGCTTCACTGTTTTTTGCTCTGTGTATATCATAGCTTTGCTTTTTTATTTTTTTATTTTTTTATAGCTACTAGTCCTATCTATCCCAGATACTTCCTTCCTTTTCAAATTAAAATACAAGGACAGATGCACAAGTGTCAGCCTTAGTTTTACAGAGGTAATATCTCACACTGACCCCAAATGAAATAGAGTACGACTGACGGACGGCAATAGTAATCTATGGACTGCTGAACTCGGCAGGCGGAATTATTGTCAGCGTAGTGAATTGGAATTACAGGAATGACATTCATTGCCAGAGCCTTGCAATGAAAAGGTAGGGGATTTCCATGCATTGTGCGTAATGACAAAGAAGAGGAAATATGCAGTGTGGGGTGGGGAGGGGAGGGAGGGCTGGGGGAATTCCCCCTACTGGATAAATTCAAGCCATTGTCTCAGACAGTCACAAGATTGATCATTTCAGTCGCAGTCCTTCCAATAAAACTGCCCAATTCACTCAAATTATATTGAATTAACATTTATTTTGCAGATTAAATCTTTAATGTTGTTGTAATGTTACTGTAAAATGGTCCACATAAAATCTTAGAGCAGTGGTGCTTAACCCTGGCCTTAAACTTGTAGTGTTTGCTGGTTCTTCTCAGCTGATTAAGTAAAGCAATTGATTGCACAGTTTATGCATACCAGGTGATACTGTGGCTTGGTTGAGGGTCACTGTTTTACAGTAGATACTGCAATGCATTCAGATATCTGGGGTGAATGATTTGTATATATATATATATATATATATATATATATATGATTTTATAGAGTCTGTCTTTTCTGTATTTCATTAAATTGACAAAGGAAATCCTTGACAAACAGCCGAGACAGTGCTGTTGTTCAGCAGTAGGCTACATCTAGAGGCTGTAAACCACATGCTAGTTATGTGTAATAACTCACGTTTATATAACTTTACAGTCTATTATTGTGCAATGCATTTTTAAAATAGGAGAGCTGTCAGCCATTAAGGTATGCTCGCGAAGCATGACTCTGCTGCTGCTATGATACCGCCACCACAAATCTGAAAAAAAATAGTATATTACAGGATATACAGTATAATGTATTCAGCTCCATGCCATGACTTCCTTTGCTATATATTTATCGTTTGCTCGTATTTTGAAGTTTTGTTCTGCAGAACTGTGACATCATATACAAAGATACAAAATTAAGCGGTGTTCAGATGCAAATCTTATTTGTGCATGTTCTGTATGCAAAAGGAATGCATAATGCAGAAGGAATACCAATGACATCTGTTGCATCTTTTCACTAAGACATGTGTTCAAGAATTATTTTTAGCACTTTCTCTTGAAATGAAAGGTCTTGACAAGTGAACACTGTGACACATGCTCCCATCGCGATTGGTGATTTTGCATACAGAACATGCAGAAGTAATTTTTGCGTGTCTGCGTTTTTTTTTGTATCTATAAATACTTTGTGTTTTAAGGGCATTTTCTTGCAAGATCGTGACATTTTGAAACAGCATCAAAACGAGGCAATACACTGTAAATATGCTAATCTTATTCTACATGCAAAATCAGCAGGCAAGCTGGAGGCAACCGTCAACATTTTTGGTAAGTCACCCTGTGTTCGACAATTACTTTTGGCGTATTCCTTTTGAAATGATAAGGCCTTGCCCAGGAACCTTGTTTATGTCATGAAACAGCCATACATTTACTCTGAATCACATTTTTTTCTGATAAAATAAGAGACGAAGCCACCCTTTACGGTTCTGCCAAGGTCTACTGAGGCTCGTTTAACAGATCACGGCTTTTTATGTCTCTTCAGAGGCAGTGAGCTCTAATTAGATTTTGTTCTCCTTTTTTCAGCTAACCTTTCTGCTCCTAATATCATCACGGTAGTGAAACATCCAACACGTTGTGTTGATAAAAGGCCCTTTTTTTATTAGTAATGTGTGTACAGGTTTGTGTCTCCCTTGTCTTGCAACAATTTTTAAGGTACATGTGGTACACTAACTGAACATTTGGAAGATTGGCTGATGGATTTTGTTCTTCCTCTGAGGGAAATATCTCAGAAGCCAGCTTAGAGGTCAGGTGCAACAGCACAGTCATGCCCTTGTTGGATATGTCATATTCCACCCACTCTCCCTGCCATGAAATTGTTCCAAAAGCCATGACTCCATTTTAATTTAGTTGAATTTAATTCAATTTCTCTAAAAATATAAAGGGAATGTAAATACTGGCTACAGACATTTTCAATGAAGTGCACTGTTTGATTTTTGATAAACCAAAGTAGATTTTTGCAGTGGTCAGATAGCAGTTTGTCCAATGTAATGATTTTTTAAGCAATATCAGTGAATTTAAGGATATTTTGGAGCTTTTCTAGATTAAAATAAGAAGTAGGTCAAGGAAAGCATACTGATACAGACTGTTTTCAGATGTCATTGTCTGTGATGACAGTGAGATGTAAGATAAGTTCCCCATGCTGATACTGTTAGGACCAGATTAGAGTCCATTGTTTCTAGCACGTTGGAAGTGGGTGATTTAACATTATTTTACACTGAAATTATTAGCCAAGTTGACAGTTTGAGTGTTTTACAATTGTAATGCTTCTGATGAACCATGTTTATTAGGCTGTGTTGTTGAGTATTGAAATGCATGTGGCATCAATCTTACTTCACTTTCAGTCTTTTTTTTTTTTTTTTTTGAATTCGGTTTTTGTAAGAAAGAGGTATTATTGCATGTACCTTGGAGAAACAATGCCAAAAATGTCTTCTGAAACTGAAAGCTTTTGTTTTGTCTGTTTGTTTACAGTTGCTTCTTGGGCATCAACTCAGAGAGAGGCTCAAAATCAAAGAAGAGCAAGGGCTTCGACCGGAGAGTTTGCCCTTTTCTGAGACAACTAGTTGATTTTGAGTAGATGTCAGTGTAGACATAATTTTCTGTCTGGAGTATGTACTGTTTTTGCCCTGGAGGTTTTATAGCTGCATTGTTGTTTATTCACTCCCTCACTATATTAGCTGATGTGTGGTGAGCGTTCTGGTGTGAAATTGTGGCCAGATGGTGCTACTCATTGGTGGTGGTTGAGGTGAGTCTTTCCTTTCACTGTATAGCACTTTGAACATCTGGACAAGTGCTATATAAATGTAATGGTCATTGATTCATTCATTCATAAAATTGTTTTTCCATTGTTTTTAAAATGTTGAAAATATTTGCTGAAGGGTTCAGTGTTATTGCACTTGTACATTTACATTTAAATCAGATGCGTATATTATTTTGCATAATAAAAATGTGAAAAAGAAATTGAGTCTTCATATGCGGTTGTCATTGTGTAAGCTTCTGATAAATTCTTCATGGTGTTTGAAGTCCTAAGCAAAAAACATGTTGGTATTATAAAAACTGCTTAATATGTGAAATAGATATTGTCTTTGTTTTTACTTTAATTTACCTGATTGGAAAAGCTGTTGCATAATGCCAGCAGCCATACCACCATGCGCCCTGCTCCTGCTGTGCAAGTGTAGACTTGGTTACTGCTTGGATGTGAGACCCTCGGGGTAAACAAAGTGCACTTCCAGAAATGGAGTTGGGTGGGCGAGTAGGAGGTGATCTTCCCTCAGGTCAAATAATCCACAATGCCCCAGTGCTGTGCTGTAGGAGATTCCCTCTCATAGAGTAGGGGGTTCCCTAGTGTCCTGGTTAAATTCCCAAACTGGCTTTCTCAACTTGCCACCTAATCATTCCCTGATTTAATTGTCTAAAAAAGTGTTCTCTCCCTCTCCACCTCAGCTGATGTGTGGTGAGACTTCTGGCACAAAATGGCTGCTGTGCATCACCCAGGTGAATGCTACACATTGGTGGTGGTTGGCGCGAGTTTCCCCCTCATCACTGTAAAGTGCTTTGAGCATGAGCAAAGAACTATATAAATGCAATGAATTATTATTATTATTATTATTATTATTATGTTAAATGGCCAAATTTACAGTATATAACAATATTAACTAATTGAATGACAATTTACTGGCTACTGAGTGGCATTACTTTTACAGTTGATATTTGAAAGTACATGTGATTACTGTAATTTAGAAATCGCTGATTGCAATAATTCTACTGTAGCATACAACTGTATCTTCGTAATCCATGGTCTTGTGTACTGTGAAATCACAGTATAAAGTTGACATTTCATTGTAATTTACTCTGAATTTGTTACAGTAAATTACTGTGATGCTTACTTTAAAATTACTCCAACTAGTAGCCAGTAATTTACTGTAATAATTTTTTCTGTGTAGAAAACTGTTTCATATATTAATTTCATATATATTATAACCTTATTTTCAGGTTTCTTCTTGGTGAGCATTTTCACTTTTTTGTCCAGAAGTTCATGATAAAAATGTTTTTTGTTGCTTCAAAAGTTTAGATGGAGTGTAATTACAAAATTGAATGTATTTACAAAGTGTCAAAGTGTGGTTTGTGAATTTATTGATTTTTAACCCGGCTTTCAATGTTACAGAGATTGCAGTTATTAAAACAGTCACTTGCACATATTGCATGAGAAAGGGCAGCTCTCTTATAAGTTTTTGCATTCAGTGTGTTTGATGTCTAACAAGGGAAAATTGGGCAATTTTTTTTTTTTAATTAATTTTTATATGCTGTAGTTCAGAGGTTTTCAAACTTGCTTGCTGTCTTAGAGACTTGTGAAAAGTGTGAAATGGAAGCTTTATGGTAAATGTTCTACTCCAAGGTGGGAAACTTCTCTTGTACCCCTGAGGTAGAGAACTTGGATTTCATCTAACATGTCACGGGAACAAAGTAGGCAGCATCGGGAGCAAAACCCCAGAGGTCTTTTATTGTGACTTTTATTTCAAGTGGCCTAATCCGCCTTGATTTGGGGCTGTGAGGTGGTACCCCTGCCTTTTTGATGTCTGCGGTTGTCGGCGATGCAGGGTTTCCAAGCACTAGAGGAAACGTAGCTAGGGAATCGTGCAGGAGAGCAATGGAGGACATCCTGCTGCTCCAGTGAAATGCGCATTTTCTTTTGCCATTTCGTTGGATCAATTTCTATTCAGAAAATCTTAACACAAAAAGTGTTCCACACATTCGTTACTTTTTAAGGACTCATAGATTACTTGCCGTTACAATACATTTAAATGTTAATGTTGTGTAAACTTGCCGTAAGAGTCCCACAAGGCCCACTTTATTTCCTAATTGATGAAAGTTACGCAGATGACAACAAAGTACCTTGTGAATCATGGAACTTGTAGTTTTTGGCATCTTGGACAAGTGTTTGGTAACCTAGGAAACAACTTTGCTCAGCCTTCTGAGCCTTTGTTATACTGTTACAGTTTGCACAATGCTTTTCATGAGGATAATTATCATTATTTTTATTCAGAGAATAATTCTGTACTATAGTACCATATCTTCGTCTTTTTGCTCATTGTAAGCCGTTAGCATTTCATTTGCAACCAAGACTAAATAAGACCACACAAGTAAACGGTCGACATAATAGCAGCTTCGAATAAATGGCTCTGATCAACCGCTTTTCTACTTGACAAAGAATATCATCTACGTTAGTTACAACAAAAGTGATATTGATGTAGGCCTTCAGTCTTGCTATGGTATGCACAAAAAGTTTTTTAAAAATGACCTTTATTTCATTGGTTTTTACCATGACAGTAACATGGGACATGTTAGGGCTGTTATTCGGTTAACCGATTACCAGCACAGCCCTAATCTGTAATATGTCAGGAAGTGCCTTCTCAGCTTGTTATTTCAGCAAATGTGGCAGAGTTCAGACATGTTTAGGCTACAGAAAATATAATCTTGGCCTTCTTACAACACTGCATTGTTGTGTTTTTGGGGTGGCTACCATTTTGCGCTAGTTGGGCCCTTGCATCAATACTGAAATGGAACTGTGGACTGCTGTATCCACACAAGAGTGGTGGGGCACCTCATAAAGAGATGCCACAGGATCTTGCTAGGGACTAACACTGATAATTCTTTTGATCCTTGAATAGACCCTTTAATTGGGTTCTACTGATTGACCTCCCTAAACTCCAGCTTACTTACTTAACAGTAATTAAATGCCTGATTATGACACTATCTTTTAGTTGAAATTACAAACCACCCTGTGATCACAGTGTACAATATGCAATGGCTGACTCCAGGTCTGACTTAAATGACTTTAGCTCTTGGATATTTTATCATAGTCTGACTTGTTCTCTTGGGCTGACACACTTCCTATAAATAGTGTGAGGAGGCCTGATCCAGTCCCACATTTTAGAGGCATTCATGCTATTTCTTATTGAAGAATGTCTACTTTACTGACCTGAGATCAGTGCTCATACTTATTTTCTGTTATCAGCCGAACATAAACCCTCTGGTTGTTAAAAAATCAAGGGGGCTACAAATCAATAGCAAGCGCTGTAATCAATAATCCTGATGGTTGTAAAAATGCATTGTAGCCTGAATTACAGACTCCTAGGCGTATCTGAATAGTCTGGTCTAGGATCAACGTTTCCCTGTTGATATCCTGATATTATCTTTTATAAGCTTGCCTAGATGCCCAGGTCAGCACTACATCTCTGGTAATACAAGAAGAATGGCAATGTTAATACAAACAAAATGTTCAACATGTCTTGTTCTCGTCCAATCAGTGGCTTCAGTTGAGAAGCGAAAATCAATGAATTCAGATTTAGACTGATGAGCTGAGGCTCTCCAGTTGAAGACTGCTGCTATAAAAGCCGGAAAGGAAGAGCCTGCCAACACTTTGATGATGAGCTGATGACTCCATGATATGCAAGTAAAATCATGGCCATTATGATCGAGAGGGGCCGTTTGCTTGGGTGAGGCTTGGAGAAAAATAAAAATGTACACACACATGACCCAGCCTTCAACTGAGGGTGGATGGGAACTGGTCCAGTGAAGTTGATGGACTCACAGTTTAGAGAGCTCAACAGAACTGCGTTATGTGGCAGTACACAGCACGTTTGTCATTCAGAAACCAAACGAGAAGGAACAAAAACTATATACTTAATTGAGATGAAGTGGAGACCAGTCTTTGTTTAAAACTATTGAGTTATTATTATCAGCATTGGTAATTTGGCTACTCACATAGCATGTTCATGGAACCCGTGCAAAATGTGTAGTCTTTGCACTGTTTAACTTAATGTGTGAGTTATGTACTTGCGGACAAAACCCAATGAAGGTAGATTGAACAGAGGCCTAAAAGACTTTTTAATTTGTACCTGGGTTTAAAAATGTGCTACGTCACATATAAACGTTCTAGAAAAGTCCACTGAGCCATTAGTAGAGTCTAGTCAACACATTACTATAGGTCTTCACGATTGGAACTTCCCAGAAGGCATTTCTGCAAATTGCTTTTTTTCCCCCTGACTTCTTCTCGCCGGGCGCGATATTAATGTCTAAAACACTCTGTGGGTGCCACAATAGCCGTAGAGCGTTTCTGCCAGCAACGGTGACGCGGGGGATGATAGACGCGCTCTTTTCCATACACGGTGTTCTAGGACAGTTACGGAAGAGAAAAACAGATTAGCTTTTCAGTGGCAGATTGCTATTCCAGTCACAATCGCAGCGCCGTGTTCCCGAGAAGCAGATTCATTGTTAAGGATTTCTGTAATATGGGGGGCACAAATTGGAAAAATGTGTACGTGGCTGCATCTGTCAGCCAGTAATGCAATAACACTGACGCAGATCAGAAAAAAGTGAGATCTGGATGTGTTGCTGCAGATTTGAACAGAATGAATCCTTCCATTCACATCGCTTGCATTTATCAATGCTGTGAAGAGGCCACACCGCCTAAATAAGTATTTTGAAATATTTTATGTCTCGGCAATACAGTTGTAGAAACTGCTGTGATAAATCAATATTTTGTGCCTACAGCATGTAAACATAGAATTGTAATCTTTAAGGCAGTCAGTCAAAAAGTTGAATTTATCAGTATATTAATCATGTTTTTTAGCTAGACTAAATCTGGTGTTTGTTTCTATTAAATGTTTTAACAGTGTGCCATTGAATATGGAATGACACATATTTCATCGCACAAAAAAATGACACTTGTTTTATTTGAAACTGTGACAAAAGATAAGCTGCTCTTTTTCAGTTAACCTACTACGGCTACTAATGAGCGCTTGACTCAGATAACAGCTCAAATTTGTCATACTGCCTCACTGTGAAAAGCTGTACTTACAGTGCAAACAGTAGATTATTTTTCCTTCTGTATGTGTACTAAACCAAAGACAGCCTGTAAATTATTTTTAAGAGGTCTGCACGTATGGGGTGTGCTGCTGAAATGGGCTGCCAGTGATCACGGTACAATACAGGACGTTCATGTTTTGACTTTAAATGACCTTTGATGTTGTTTTCAAGAACCTGCCTATATTTATCTGTGATGACTACATTATGCATTTAAAACATGACTAAAAATTGTTATTCATTTGATTTTCTGATTAATCAGTCCAGTTAATTTTAATTAATAATCTCTAATAAACTAATATGAAGATTATACTACAATAACTACAATGACTTTGGAGTCCTTAGAAAGTGCTTTACCTTGTGACTTTATGTACAGTATGGCATGCTTGTATTCTGAGGGGTTATGGGGGATGGAGTATGCTGGACTCTGAGGGGTCACCAGGATGGACTATGCCTGACTCTCTGGGGTTATGGGGGAGGGATAATGCCAGACTCTGGGGCATGAGGCTCTGAGATTATATCAGGAAGAAAAAAGATACTCTAAAATAGGCGAGAGTAGTCACTTTTACACAATGAGATGGGAAAGCCTCAGTCATTGGCTTCCAAGGGCAGTAGCTTATTGTACATTTCTCTGTGGGATTCCTGGACACAGTAGTGCCAGGATGATCTAAATATATGCCAGTCTAGAAGGATGCACAATATCGGAGAGCCAGCATGATGGAATTTGAAAAAATATATTAAGCAGTGGAAAACATGAATGTGTATGCGAATGGACATGATTTAAGAAAACACTGGATTAGAAGATTATAGAAGGGGGGTAATGGATTGTTCTGGAATGTAACCTTTCATCATGTTAGTAGATGTAACTGTTCAGCCAGGATTACAAAGGTGCAAAGCGTTTGGATGAGCTGGGAATCGGGACCATTCCCATGGCAACCAGTCACATGGCACTTCTTGATATGACAGCGTGGACAGTGTGTCATTTCTCTCTCAACAGACTGCTCTTCTCGGTATAGACTCCTCCAGGCTGCTGCTTAGCAATTATCCACCCTATTCATCTGCCAACACATCATCACAATGCAAAATTGTCCCACAATAGATGTGCACTGTAGCTGTGATTGAAGTTGACCTCCTGTTTCAATTAAGTACGCTTCTCTCTGTGTGCAGCGTCTGTTTTCGCAGAAATGTGCTTTAATTAAAACCAAAGTGTGTTTCTCCTGCAAATTATTATGACTCATAGGTCATATAGAAATGGAAAAGAGGGACTTGAAGCAAATTAAGACATTGATACATGATACCAGAGATAGATTCTGAATCGCAAGTCATTTGAATATCAGCAATGGTTGCAATAGGAACAAATGAAAACCATGTGTCTTTTTCTTTCTTTTTCACTTTCTTTGGATTTAATTTTGGATAATGTAATCAGTATAGCTGTGTGAAGATCTGTCTAGTGGTATTGTTCTGCAATGTGATAGACAACACTAGGGATACTGCATTGCGTTTGACTACTACAATTGGTTTTCATTTCGCTTTCTACATTGAACAGGACCGTGACTATTATTTTATTCAATATCAGGAAGTAAACGGGAGTGCCATGAGGGACCTGGGTGTATAGGGGGAGCCCGTCCTTCGCTTGCCAACCCTGCGTCAATAGTTAAAGATAAGCTAACATTACAGTATGTAGTACATTATGTTGTGTGTGGAGGGGTGCAGGGACAACACTATCTGTATCTGTTCAACCATTATCTATATTTGTATTCGGGAAACAAGCAGGGAAGAGGGTGTACTATCTGTTTGTCTTGCACTGTCATTTCACAAAAGCATTTGTCACTGTGAAGGACTGGTACTGTAAGATCCAGGAGTGAGGCAGTCGAGTCAGCAGGCAATGGAGAACACTAGCCAGAATCAGAAATGCAGCTCTCAGGCAATTTTAATGCAGCGCTCGCACACAGTTCCAAAGCACTCCTCCGGATGCTAATCGTATTGAAGATAAAAATAGTTACAGGGAGTTCTCGTAGAAAATCTGCAAACTGATAATACTTCAATTCTAATAGTCTGATTGGTCACGATGGCATCGATATTGCAACAATCAGTCACGTGCCAGGTTGCTAGGCAATCAGCCGTTGTACCTAGCTTATATTTGTATTGTATGTTTGTTTGAATTCAAAACAACTCGTTAGCTTTTCCTTTTCACCAGCCAGATGCAGTGTTATCTGTTCTGGGCCAAGCATCTGGGGAAGGTCACCCAAGGCTCCCTTAATGTGCACTGGGAAAAGGATGAACAAAATAAGAGGAACTGTAAAAGTATTGCCACAGAACTGTATAACAATCCAGTTAGTGCAATAGCAGTCATGTGTGGTTTAGAGTGGTCAGTGATTATCAATGTGAATATTTAATAGCCCGCATAGGTGTGTGTGTGTGTGTGTGTACGTGTGCATGTGTTTGTGTGTGTGTGTGTGTGCATATACAGTATGTGTGTGAGGTAGATTGCTGATAGTGTCCCTGCTTGCCTGCACCTTCTGTGAAGGAATGTGTGGAATATGCTCTCTGACATCCTCTCCCACTGCAGTCTAACAACTCTCCTGCTATGTACCAAGCTGGAGTGGGGACTTATTACAACATTAGTTCAAGCATACAAGGTTGCATGAAACTCTCCAGATTAATTGTGTGAGCAATAGTGAAGGGTGAATGTGTGCCATTTGTACAGACATGTATCATGAAATGCTTAATACGAACACCTGCAAGTGGTGGAGATATATTAGAAAACACAATTATTAGTCAAAATGAGTATTCAGGGGGAGATACAGGTTGGGTGTCCAGTCATAGGGGACATCACATCCCTACAAAGGTGACAAAAATGTATTAAAAATTGTGTTTTACTGTGCGCAACAAATGACTGGTGTTTCATGACCCATATATTGCTCATTTTCTCTGCTAAATGGTCATTGGTCAACCTTGGGAACGAAACGTATCTGCCATTATTTGTGCATTTCCCAGTGCGGTCGTCAGGTCTGGATACACCCTTTATATTTATAATAACCAGTGGAACAATGGTAATTTCACTAACAGATGCAAGTAAGAGTGCCTTGGACCTTTAAATTTTATTGTTTCCTTCTGCTTCGCTGCTTCACATCTCATGATCGTTTTTTATTCGGAATAAATTACAAAGGAGCGATCCGTCTGCACTTAGTGTGGGGATTTCAGATTGTCTCATCATAGTTTCCACACACAACCGTACCCGCACACGCGAACCTTGCGCAAGAACGCACGTCTTCGTGCACGCCCACGTGCCTGAGCGTGCAAATACACACTCATAAACGCAGACAGAAATGGGCACGAGTACACACACAAATACGTACACGCGCATGAAGATTATTGATTGGTTTAATCCCAGGAGCAGTGGGCCATTCCAGGTCATGGTTCGGAGGCGCGTGGCTTTGTGCTGTGGAGAGCAGCAGCTGCGCCGTGAGAGTGATGCTGAAGGGACGTGACCGTGCATCGTGACTCTCTCCCTGCTCAGACCCCCCCACCCCCACCCCACCACCACCCCCAGTGAGGCTGTGGCTCCTCGCATCTTTGAGCAGTTGGGTGGGAGAGCTGCTCGCTTGCCAGAGTCCATATTACTGTGACAGTGCCCGCAGCTGTGTACTGTTCATTAATGTTGTGTGCACACGCACACCCACGCACGCACACACACACAAACACAAGCACACACAAACAAGCACACACACGCACACATACATACACGCACACACACACACACACACAACAAACATACACACAAACATAAGTACACACATTTGTATATGCAGAAACATACATACACAGATAAACTCCTACACACATGAGCAAGCTCACAGACTCATGCGCATACACACAAACATATAGCCACACACACACAAACAAAAGTACACAGATTTGCATATGCATAAACATGCATGCACAGATACACTCATACACACATGAAGAAGCTCACACACTCATGCTCATACACACAAACATACAGCCACACACACACACACACAGTTGACAGACCTTGCCAGAACAAAACGATTAAAATGATTTCCATTCAAATGAACAAAAACAATACAATGAAGTAAACAAAGCATCACTGTCAGGAGAAATATAACACTTACAAAACATTTAAGACACTGGGGGGATTTCATTTATTTTCACTGTATAATTCTGCTGTATTACAGAGAATGGCAGAAAAAACCTTCCTTTATAAAGAACATACAATGAGAGATCTTGAACTTAAACCTTGCAGTCTTTATTATAAAGACACTATAAAGACCAATGCCAGATACCGGGTTTAATGAGTTCTCATCTAACCTATGTAGAACAGTTAGTACCCAAACAAACTGTAGTTACTTGCAAAATACCTCAATAGTGTTCAGTCACTTCCAGACCCCGGCATAAGGTTAGTTTGTGCACACATAAGTTGGATTAATTGAAGTTAAAAATGACAGAATTTATTCAAACAAACTTTCCATACATCATAAACAGGTAATTCCTCCCAGAACGTAAATACATATTAACGTATAATTGCTGCTTTAATTAAATATAGCTCCATTGACAAAGATCAATATGTAAAATACACAAATACACCAAAACACACACACACACACACACATGCAATTGCACAAACACACACACACACAACAGCTTATGGCAATTATCAAGCTGACGCATGAACATCTTCCAAAAACCCCTTCGCTATTTTCCTTTGCCTGATCAGTATCAGTATGTAGGTCATCTTTTCTGTAGGGGAAGAGCATTCCCGGAGCCTGTTTTGTTTGAGGGGCAGTTCACGGCCGAGCCAGCATAGAGAGACTCTCTCTCTCTCTCAGCTCCCTCTCAGCTTGACTGCACATGAACAACACTCCCTCACTCACAATACACAGCAGAGCCAGGGCCTCCTCATGTTCCCTTCACACTTTAGGATGGTGGAAACGGTTCTATGACAAGGATCCCAACCCTGGTCCCAAACAGTCCACCTCTTCTCAGCAGATTTCTTAGTTGTGAATTGGTTGCTGTTTTTTGTCCTGTTCAATAAGACTACAGAAGCCAGAAATGCATTGGATTAACCAGTCATTTATTAGACAGGTGCCTTTTATTTTAATGTGACATTTTCATTTTCAAGTGAAAGTCCTGAAAAATTGTAAATGCATTTCTATAATTGCATATACTGTAACAATGAAAACTAAATATCAACTTTCAAAACTGTTGAAGGGAGCAAACATACCCTTTCGTCATTGTGAATATGTCTAGGTCTACATATGCACTAAATCAGCATACTAGTGGCAGACTAATGAGTAATGGCTATGTATATTATAAGGGGACATTGACTTTAAATACATACATGCAAATTACACCTTGTTGTATACTGTAAGTAGCATGTGCAAGAATGCTTGGACCACATGTACCACATTTAAAAAGACTGGTCCACAGGAGCATTTACATACATACTTTGAAAAACCCAGCTTTATTCATTGGCTGTCTACAAATATCATAAATCCATCAAATCACTGAGTTCCCCTTTAAGGCAGTAACTATGAGGACTGCTATATGTGGAGGTTTTTGAAGACCTCTGGTTATTTTTATTCCTCTCCATTTCTTTTCAACAGCAACCACTCCTGTGGACCACCTTGGAGCCGAAGACTCACAGCTCGTAGCATAGAGCCTATATAAAAATAGTCTACATCTCTGTCACCATCACCCATGCCTGTTTACAGTGCTGTTGCATGCATTCATTTCTTTCTTTTTTCTCCACAATCTTTTCCAATATAGAACAGTTGAATGTTTGCCTCCATGGAGTCACAGAGTTAATGCAGGTATTATTTATAGCTGATCACACATTTCCTTTGCAGTCTGATAAGCAACCCATGATTTTCTCAGACAGAACCTTGAATTGTAATGACTGGGGTAAACCTGAAGTTGGAAAGCTCATCCGTCTCAAAAACCCTTATGAATGGGTTCCATTTTATTTTAAAACCTGCCTTGGCAGCCAGTAGTGGGAAACACTACAGGGGAGGCAGAGAACTTAATTCAAACTGATAATGATAAAAATCTTGAACCTGTTCCTTGTTTCTATCTCTGTAAGGCTCACTCATAAGCAGATTATATAATTTTTACATGTTTAGTCCACAATATTGTATCTTTTATTTCTAATTCTGTCAAAGAAACGGTTGAAGTATATTATTTTTCTCATCCAAAAGATATTTAATATTTTCCTTCATTTTAAGCCAAAAGACTTTTTCAATCATAAAAAAGAAATCTATGTGAAGTACACAAAACTAACAAATTAATTAGCCACTGTTTGATTGAATGATTAATTCAATGTATGTAGTGCCTTCCATTATCTCAAAGCACTTTTATTTACAGTGAAGGGAGGAAACTTACCTCAACCACGAACAATATATAACACCCACCAGGGAAATGCATGTCTGCCATTTTGTGTTGGAACATTCACCACACTGAAATGGGATAAGAAGGAATCATCACACAATGGGTGATAATTGAACTGAAATGAATGCTAAGTATGTAAAAATAAAGAGAGTCAGAGTAATTTGAAAATAATTGCTCTGATACTGGAAGTACGCTGTTCAGAGCTGCTGGTTTGAACCTGTGAGGATCACAGTGCCTCATATAAATTGCTGGCAAGAATGTGCCAAAGCTCTGAGATATCTGACAACATCTTAGCTGTCAATCACTGCTGACTACAGTTGTCCTGATTGCCCTTTCTGACTGTCACAGATATGTTTTGATGCTGTATCTTTGCTGGTAAACTCTGGAAGTCTTCAACTGTGGCTCAGAAAGATGAAACTCAACTAATCAACCAATCAGAGAGAAGCCCTGCCTGGCTACAAAAATGCGCCAGTATTTGTTAGCTGACAACATATTTTTAATTGGGATGGCAGGTATGCCATCCACCAAGTTAAGGCTTGGTTGTGCATGCCCCATACCTATATAGCACTTTAAGCAGGAAGATTGCACCTCTGGGCCACCGTAAATAACCACAATGACCACAGATTCTCAGCCCTTAAGAACATTAACTTCTGTACCTTGTGATCTCATGTAAACACACAGAATCCAGACACAACTTCACACTTTCACACAATAGATCCCCAAACCTGGCTTATTTTGTGTTTTTCCTTCTTTTTCATGCTGATTTTGTCATCACAATAACTCCAGTCCCACAATAATAATTTCCACATGAATATTTAGCTATTTCTGCCAATAATATTTGATCAATGTAGTCTGATGAAAGTAACCAATGGCAGAATACTTGGATATACAGGCAAAATGGACATATAAGGGAATTCATATTTGATGATATTTAAGCTAATAGAACACATTTTTAATACTTTGTGCTCAACATCGTTTTTTTGTGAGGAAGCTAGCTTTCTTGTTACCTTATAAATGCCAAAATAATTTCAACTATTGCTTTTACCACCGTATAATCTTTGTGGGAGACACATTTATATTTCTGAAACGCATTCGCTATCATTTCACATGCAAACATAATACTGTTTCACATAATATTGTTTCACGAGCAGGAATGCATATCATTTAAATTTTGATGATACCCTTGCTAATACAATTACTTTTTTAAAAGTATGGTGCTTGAACTGGTATTCTACGTAGTAACGAGCAAATGACCACATTAAAAAATCTCTTTTTATTGCAAAGGCGCGTCCCATTGTTTGAATCCTTTTGCGTAAAATACAGCCACACTTTAAGTTTTTGTTTTTCCATTTTGACCAAGTTTGTCATTTATTGGCCTCGCTTGCTAATGGTTCTTGTGCCACTGACCGAGTCGACAGAGCGAGTATAACGTTAGTGATGAAGATGGCACTGAAATGAACCACCGAAATCTGCATTGCATTTCGGTCTGGTAGGTAGGCCTCCAGGTCATATGAGAACCAATGCCATTTTGCTTCTGGGTTTCGCTACCCAACCCTATTCATGACTCTACATAACTACAAGGTAGGCCATAAAACTACTTGGACTATTCTTGCTGGCTTTGCCCAGCCAGCGGCTTGTTCTGCAGGCCTGCAGCTGGGTACTATTGGAGTCCTTTTGCAATGTTATACACAGTGATTAAAATGCTCAAGCATACAGGCAAGATAAATGACGTATGTGTATGCATCCCTGTCTAGATTTAATTATCGTATGGTTCATACATTTATATTCATTATAATTACCAGTTACTCATAACAAATAAAGTACAAAAACAAATGATATCTCAACAAAAACATGTTTTCAACAAAAAAAGCCAAGTTACTCATGCAAACAAAGTGCTGTCTCTTAGTCATTAATTAAAACTTAAAAATATAATATATACAAAATATAAGCCTGCCCTTAAAAGTATTGATATCAAAATGAGGCTAAGTTACAACAAACTATATTATCTTAGCTCACAAAAATTAAACAAGCTGTATTCCAAAGAAATGCTACCCAATGTTTCCTTCATTATTTCATGTAACTTGGCCCTGCATTATTTTCATCTTACCATCTGAAGAGAATATTTTCATTCAAACTGTATCACATCAGTGTCAAATAACAAAAATTGCCTCATGGAAGAAGACATCACTTAAGTTAATGGTTTAATCAGCTGATGAAAACTTACACTTCAGAAAAGATATGATTATACTTGGTTGGTTGTCAAGTTAATTTTAAACAAAATCATGTAAATAATAATAATAATAATAATAATAATAATAATAGCAATAATGCATTATATTCATCTTGTTCTTTTCATATACCCAAAGCATCAGATGTAGACAATTGTTCAGACATATAGTCTAGTCATTTTTACAATTTTTAAGTGTAACACAGCTGAATTTCTGATTATTTCCACCATACATAATTGGCATTTCACACGTTCAGGTGACACATCAACTTTGAATGACTGCATTCTCTTCAGAGGGTAAGATGAAAAAACATAGTGCCAAGTTACATGAAATAATTCAGGAAACATTGGGTAGCACTGCTTTGGAATAGCTCAATATGTAGTCAATATTATTTTTTGCAACTTGGCCTCATTTTGACATCAATACTTTTTACAGCAAGCCTAGAGTTGTAATTGATTACTTACAGTCAGTACATTTGTATGCAGGAGAAACTTGGCATTTTGTTTTAAAAACATGATATACACAGATTGATATATTCTATACTCCACAATTTTCGATTTGTCATCAAACAATTCACATTGTGCAGATTCTCAGCTTTTATCATTGGGGATTTTTATACATTTTGGCTTCATTTTGTGGAAATGACTGCACTTTTTATACATAGTCCCCCCATTTCAGGGCACCATAATGATTGGGACAAATGGCTTCACAGGTATTCCTGATTAGTCAGGAGTGTTCAGTTGCATCCTTTGTTCAGGTATAAGAGAGATTTCAGTATCTTAATTATAGGCTTTTGATTGCATTTGGAGTCTGTTACTGGCATTAGTCAACATGAGGACCAGAGTCGTGCCAATGAAAATCAAGGAAGCAATTATGAAGCTGAGAAAAAATTTAAAAAACATTCAGAGATATAAGCCAAACCTTAGGTTTGAAAGAAACTGTTTGGAACATCATTAATGAGGAAGAGAGCACTGTCGAGCACAGTAATTGCAAAGGGCTTGATAGGCTAACAAAGACAGTTGATGACTGAAGAGTTGTCACCATAAAGAAGAAAATATCTTTTGGGCATCATTAATTTGCACTGAGTCTTCAGGTATCACTTGTGTTGAAAAGCTGGACATTTTGAGTGACACACCAAAAACACCACTCCATAACAGGAAGTCTTAAAGTACACAAGTCATTTGACTTGGTCTGCCAGATTGACATCAGTGCACCATTTATACAACTAAGTAGCATTCAGCCTGATTGGGCATGCTTAAATATTGCTATATGTATCGATGCATTTAAGACCAGATTTTGGATGGTAAAAAAAACTGATAGTTCCTTGTTATTCTAGATGTTGCTGCTCTGTTGCCGCAGTTTAATGTAAGAAAAACGTTCTCACATGTCTCAAGGATGATGGTCGAATCCTCTCTGCTGAATAGGAGCCATTCAGCTTTTATATTAAATATGATATTTGAATGCAGTTTCTTTTGTTCATTTTGGATTTGTCTGATGGATAAGTCATTTGAGAATAACTTCGAGAACTTGCAAAAACATGTAAAAATATGTGGGAGGATTTTTTATTATTACCCAAAACCGATAAACCCCGAAATAAGCTAAATCTGCGTGGGATTGAGTGTAGAAGGCCATCCCTGAGGGAAACTTGAGCGGGGAGGTTGACAAGGACGGCTGGTTTTTTAATGGAAACAGAGACATCAAGTGGTAAGATTTGCAACTGCACTTTTGTCATCAAGTTATGCAATAACTTTAACTGCTTACTGTATTTTATTACTGACTGGCTGCATTGCAATAAATAAACGTGCACGTACGCATGTGTCCAGATTTGTTTTGAATGCTTTGATGTTTTACAACTGCTGTATTCAGATGCAAAAATGTTTAAAAAAATTTTATTAAGCTGTTGTGAGCAGACACTGCAAAATTGCATGTCTATACTTTACAGAGCAGGAATACACCGCACATGTCATGTATTTCTGTTCTAAATCATATTTCTGTATACTGGCACCACCGGCTAGATGACATTTGTCTTGTGCACGAGACTTTCGTTCCTTTTCCATAAGCCTGGTAAAAGCACTGAAGTTCAGAGAAATGAAACAACCTACCTTGGGGACATAATCAATATTTTACAACTGATCAAACCAGTCAAGGCTTGTTTTATGTGAATGTGATGAAGCAAGCTAGTGACACAAACAGAAACTGTACAGGGAAGTAGTTGAATAGAGGAAGTCTGTTAAATATACCACAATTCTGGGAAGCACCTTCTTGGAAGCTGACCAGTGTTTAATCTGTCTCTGACGTGTCTACGTCTGCCACAGTAGGTGCTGTTCCCAGATGGTAAATGTAAAGAGTGTCTTGGGATCATTTCAGATCTATTATCAGTAAGCTACAAATGTGTTTTTGAGGGATGCTTTAAGTCAGTCAGAGTTAAAATGAATCATAAAAAATAAATACAGTTTGTCTTTGTTGTTCCAATCCAAAAACATCCTAAAATCATCGCCATCATAATATTTTGCGATTCACTAGCTCTACCTAGTGGCCAGAATGTTTTTTATTTGGAAATAACTGCACATTGTGCTCCCTCTAGTGTTAATAACGCGCAGGCATATATACACTGTGGAGACAAAAATCTGCGGCCCCTACCAAGTTTGCTTTCATCATTCATCAAAAGCTACCACATAATTTTTAATTTGTTCATATATATGAAACAAAATTGCATTTTACTAATACAAGTTAAAACATGTTGCTAGAATAAACAGAAAGTCAATTTCTCTATATATGCTACAGTTTGTTTTGTCTTTTCCTTTTCTAAGGTTCCAATAGATATATGATTCAATTGGGATAAGGTAAAAGTGGAAAGTTGTACAAGTCAACAGTTCTTGCTATTCCTTGAACCTCAGACAGTCCTGGAAAATATTGTAATCATTGCTGTCTAATGCCGTTCTGTCTCCTGAACATGTTAGCTTAATAAATTGGCCTTTGGGTGGTGTGGCTTCTCTAGGTCTGCATGATCTCGCTTTTTAGCTGCGATTGGGCATTGAAAAGAAATGGAAAGGAGTCTCTAGAATGGTTCACATTTTGACTTTCTGTTAATGTTTGCTAAATGTTTTGACTTGTGTTTGTAAAGAATTATGTAATCTGTTTCAGATGTATGAACTGGATAAAAACTTTTGTGTTAGTTTTTCAAAAATAAAGAGAACAAGCAGTTATTGTTAGTGTACAAACAGCCAGACAAATTAAAGGAAAAACCTATATAAATGAGTAGAGATATGTTTGGTGATAAGGCATGGCTCACAGTCGGCATTCCAATTCATCCCAAAGGTGTTTGATGGGGCTGAGGTCAGGGCTCTGTACAGGCCAGTCAAGTTCTTCCTCACCAAACCATTTCTTTATGGACCTTGCTTTGCAAAGGTCCATAAAGAAAAGGCATTGTCCAAAGGCATTGTCCACAAGTGGAAATTTGTTTCAACCAAACTTTACAGTTGGCATTCTGCATTTGGGCAGGTAGTATTATCCTGGCATTCGCCAAACCCAGATTCATCCATCAGGTTGCCAGATAGTGAAGCGTGATTTATCACTCCGGAGAACACATTTCCACTGCTACAGAGTCTAATGGTGATGTGCTTTACCCCACTCCAGCTGATGCTTGGCATTGCACGTGGTGATCTTAGGCTTGTGTGCAGCTGCTCGGATTTGGAAACCCATTTCGTGAAGCTCCCGATGAACAGATCCTGCGCTGATGTTTCTTCCAGAGGCAGTCTTGAACTCAGTAGTGAGTGTTGCAACTGAAGATAGATAATTTTAATGTGCGACACTCTGCAGAACTCTGTGGTCCTGTTCTGTGAGCTTGTGTGGCTTACCACGGCTGAGTTATTGTTAGTCCTAGATGTTTCCACTTCTCAAGCTCGAGCAGGGAAGAAATTTGACAAACTGACTTGTTGGAAAGGTGGCTTCCTATGACAGTGTCACGTTGGAAGTCAATGAGCTATTAAGTACGACCCATTCTACTGCCAATGTTTGTCTATGGAGGTCGCATGGCTGTATGCTTTATTTTATGCGCCTGTTAGAAATGGGTGTGGCTGAAGTGGCCGAACCCTCTAATCAGAAGGGGTGTCCACATACTTTTGGCCGTGTAGTGTGTATATATATTTCAATGTTGCATCAATTTTGAGATATAGTATGGTTCAATCTATAACAATATCTTCTTGGTTATATCGAGTTATAGGTTATTTTGCCAAGGGAAAACCTCTAAATCTTATGTTCATTTTCCACATTTCACTCCATATAGTGAGCGAGTGCCATAATGTTTGGTACAGATACAATAATTTTCAGCTTTTATTTATTGAAATAGCTCACTATATGGAGTGAAAGGTGAAAAGTGAACATAAGCTTTACAGGTTAAAAAGTTTTCGCTTGCCAATATAACCAAGAAGATATTGTTATTTATTGAACCATACTATATGTCAAAATTTATGCAACACTGAAAAATCCTTCTTTAAAAAAGCATCAATCTAAAGCTGTCTAGTTTAAGAAGCCTGTTGAGCTTACAGCTCCCATTCTACTACGTTAACAAATAACTGTCAACACACTAGTCAACCCATAAATTTAATCTATTTTCAGTAGTCACAACATTTGAAAGAATTTACAGGCAGACTCGACTGCGTTTGGTCTGCAGGAGTAAGAGCCTGACCCGGGCACAAAAAATGACCCGGGCACCCTCCTTTCCTGTTATTTTCATGCACATAATGTACTTCCCTCTGTCTTTTCCTGTTTGGGGCACGAGCGAACAGACATTGGGAAAGGGCAGAGCCATGCGCCAAGAAGAGCGCCTCACAAGGAGGAACGTGAGGTAAAGACCGTCCGGCCGCTTCTTTCCACGCGTTTCTCCTGTTCTCGTGTTCTGCGGTTTATTAGAGAGAGCTTATCTGTGCGCACCAGCGCGTTTCTTTTCCTAGCTCCCACAACCTTTACCACTCGGGCAACCGCGCTCTCTCTCTCTCTCTCTCTCTCTCTCTGGCAAGTTGTGCCATTCGCCGGGCCATTTTATGAACATGCCTTGGGTGTAGATATAAACAACTTATAAACACCGGAGACCGCAGTGAGGTTACAAAATTTTCCTTTAAATTAATGCCAAAGTGTATTTAAGCTCGGAGATACCATCCTGTGCACATTTAAGTTTAAATATACTGAGGGAAACTGTAAAAAAAAAAAAAAAAAAAAAAAGTTATAAAAAACAGCAGAAATTTAGAAATTTTAAATGTCTAGGATTCAGCAAAACTGCAAAAGCTTCTTATTTCTGTTTAATTAAGTGTAGTTTTTTAAATTATTTGTAGTTTATTGCACATTTTTGTGTGATATGTATTTTTTTTTTTTTCTTCCAAGCTGAGAATGATAAAATGGTCTAGCGTACATAATATGTCGACATTTTTTTTTGTGAGAATAATGTGAATTTAAAAAAAGAAATTTCAAGTAACAGTATTTTAGGTGGCCATGTATACAACCAACTGAACAGCTTATTGTGAGCTGTTATTTGATTATGTTTTCACTTACTGCATGTTTATTACCCAATACAAGGGAAGGAATGAGACACCTCTTTCTAAAGTCACAATTTTTATTCCTTGGAAGCTAATGAAATAATGGGTTGTCACCTAAATACGTAATTTGAAGGCACGTGGACCTGTGTAAGATCTTGTGGGTCAAGGTGTTGTTCACTTGTAATAAGTTAGTGGCAGTATTTGAAATTGTGTGGCTACACACCCCCTCTCACGCCCATGTTGGATGACCTTTTCTACACTGAATCTGTGCTAATGACTGGAAGTACATGCTTCAGCTGTTCTCCTATAGGTGCACCGCCTTCTTAATACACTACACCAATGAGCCACGCCAACTGTCGTTGTTTATAACCATGGCCGGCGACTTTGTGCTGAGAGTGTGACCGTGTAATTGCGAAATATTTGAGAGGTGATTCTGAACAGGCCCTTTGAAGTTTGTCCTTTTCAGTTAATCCAGATGAATGTCAGCACATTTTTTTGCGAGGATCGTTCAGTTCAGTGCTCCGGCACATCGAGTCATAGCTAAACTGTAAGGTGTCCAATTAGTGCAAAGGTCTCTGCGATGCATCCATTTAGGTTCACAGGAATGAATTCAGCGAGGGTACGACAGCCTCTCATGTTGACAGATCACGTGCGTCACAGCGAGACTACACTTTAAATCATATAGGCTGCAGCGTTTGTTCGTTTAGAACAGAACGGGAACCACTCGTAAAATCAAGAGAGGTGTCACTGCAGGGCAGTATCTATTTTACAACTTAACCCTTAGCCAAATCGGGTAGATCTCTTGATGGATTCATTGTAATGCAACAAAATTTGAATCCAGTCTTTTGTGTTCATCGGTAGTAATAATTAATCATTTTTATTGAAGTTTTGTTTCTGCAGCCATACTTCCTTGATGTGAATTAAATGTTACATTGAGAGTTTAAAATGATGGCTACTGTTTACTATTAGCTTGTCAAAACCCCTGAAAATGAAACAACTTGTTTTCATAAAATATTACTCTGTTCAAAACACTTTTTGTATTTTAACAATCCAGCTGTTCACAAATACACACTTTTTTTTACCAAAATATATTTTCAATTTATTTTGTTGCATATAAAGAATTCTATAGACCAGTGCGCCTATACATTGGTCCCTCTAAACCCCACCCCCCGTTCCCCTAAAGTGCTCTCTACATGTCTTTACAGAACATAGCGCTCATTCCATTGCTGTGGTTAGAACAAGGTGTAATACGACTGAACTGGAAAAAAACACTGTTGTACCAAGTTTCTTCCACTAGATGGCAAGTGATGTCATGGAAGGAAATTCAATGTGCACAGCCTTGTTATTGTGCTGTATTGCTGCTAATAATTACAATCATAACAATAAGAATAATCACAGTAGTGCTTTATTGCTATTTTAAAATATGTTTTATGAATCATTTGTTTGCTGTTTAAGAGCACCAAAAGATTCTTTCAACAATTTAAAGTTATATGAGTGCAATGGTTAACCTTTAAAGAATTTGTCATTACATAGTAATCATAAAAATATGACTCAGAGCTTTGCTCGCGCACACGCACACACACACACACGCACATGCGCACACGCGTACACACGCAGTCAATGCGCGCCTGCCTAACTAATTTTAAGCATGAGGGTCCATTGTGCCTGTCACTCTTGCTGGACTCTCAGCTATGTCAGGCAACTTGAGCACCGGAGCTTAGAGCAGGAGTTAACCACCTCAGAAACACAACAAACAAATAAGAGGCTCCAACAGACCTTTTCAAGCACAGCTGTTGTTCACACCCCTCGGTCGGAAATGGGATTATCCAACCAATCTAGGAAAATCAGAATCATGAAAGGTAGGACTTGAACCTGCAGATCACTATTTCTGCCTTTCCCTCCATTTCAATTTCAATAGCAATGTTCTCATACTAGCATAGTTTAGTATAACGTACTGTACACTGAATATTCATCATTCATTCAGCATGGATAATACATTCACGCCTTACTACAGCCTATCATGAAATTCATATGCTTTGTCATGCAAGTAATAAAACAATTATTTCTTGTAACGCAAACTTAGGATTTCATATATTCATATGACAATGATTGTTGCCCTAGGAATATAATCTCTGCTGTCTCTAGAGTATGCATTTGTGTGTGTGTATGTGCATATTTGTGTGTGTACTGTATGTTTGTGTGTGTGTGTTTGTGCGTGTGCATGTGTGTGTGTGTGTGTGAGAGAGACAGCAGCTGTGCCTTGGTGTCAATTTCTCTCTTGAGTTTCATTCATTAAGAGCTATTAGGGTAAAACTGTTTGCACACCTCAGTGTAGACTGCAGGTGTCAGAGACACACAAACACAAACAACAAAATGAAACTCTACATCACGCCATATATTGCAAGTTGGTACTTTATTAATAGTGGCTGACATTCGTCAGTTTTCAAATAAATACAAAGAAACCTTAAATAGACCTCCCCATCACATGATGGCTTTTATGCGCCATAGATGCCTATAGGGTAATATAAGTGGCCCACTTTTACTACATAGACTATCACAAAATGTTATATTTAAAAATGTATAGCATGACATTTAAAAGTAACTTAAGACCTTTCATTAAAGTTTGAAAGTGTTTGGAGGTTCTGGTTCATCTCCACGTAACTACAGATACATTTCAATTACATGATTCATGTTTGATGGCAAAATCTGTCGTCCATTAATTGTAGCAAATATCTCTGCCCCCATTCTTGCACTCCAGGAGCACTGCAGCTGAACTCCGACCGATGCACTTACCCATAGGACAGTGCACTTTTACTGAGGACCAATTGTAAACTTTGGGCACCTGGTAAGCGAGGACAAATCAGATGCGAGGAGAGACGTATTTCTTACTGAGGACCAATTGTAAACTTTAGGCACTGGTGCATCATTGGGAGGAGTAATTCTGCCTGTAACCCAAAGAACCTTGATAGGTAGATCCAGACCAACCCCGTACCGTCCAGCAGGCATGTTTTTTCTTTCAGGGTCAGGCTTATCGCTGCCACCCCCTCATTGCAATGAAGATTTCCTGTGGTGCTTTGTCAATATGCCAATTTTAATAGGCATGGAACATAAACGATTCAGTTCAAGGCTTATATACAGTATTTTACATAAGAACACATGATGAAGTGAACAGAACATTCAGTCCATTTGCACTTGTCATTTACCAACAGATTATACTATCCAGATTTGCATCAAGCCTGGACTGGAACACCCCAAAGGTCTCAACATGACCTGGCAAGCTATCCCACACAACTCTGTAAAATGTCCAGATATGAGTGTAGAATGCACTTCAACTCAATTACACCTATTCTATACATTGTAGTCTGTATGTATTTAGCTAGTGGCACAAATTTTGTTGTTTTGGCTGTGAAATCCTTCAGATCTGATGACTGTCTGAAGTCTGAAACCCATAGACATAATCAGTTGCTGGGTATCTTCCCTGGTGATGTCCATCTGCAGTGCCTGTTTGTTTTGGGAGAATTTTTGCCTTTAGTCTTGTCTTCAGCAAGTGAAACACATGTTCAGTTGGATTCAGGTTGGTTGATTGACTTAGCCAGTCAAGAACATTCCACCTTTTGGTCCTGTGAAACTCGTGGTTGCTTTAGCAGAGTGTTTGAGGTTATTGTCCTGCTGCAAGGTGAAGTGTTGTCCAGTGAGTTTTGAGGCATTTGGTTGGATTTGAGCAGATAAGATGTTTCTTTATACTTCAGAATTCATTCTGCTGCGGCCATAAAAAGTTACATCATCAATTGAGCCAGTTCCAATGGCAGCCATACATACCCAAGCCATAATACTACCTCCACTGTGTAAAGATAAGGGCCTTTAACCTCATACTCATTGTTTCATTTCAAATCCAATGTGCTGAAGAATATAGCGAAAAGAACAAAAATTGTACCATTTGCCAAACACTTAAAGACTGCACCATGAACATAACACCATGACTTGCATTAATACTTTTAAGTCCGAATGGCCAACAACTGTGCATATATACATATTTCATACTGGATAAACCATAGGGTAACTTCTCACTTCAAATGAGTAAGTTTCAATTAACATAACCAAACATCCTGACTGCAATAACGTACAAACAAATACAAAACTTTGTGATTGGTCAAAACAGGATTATGTTGTAGACAGACACAGGGGCTCCTTTGTTGTCTGCAGCAAGTGGTTCATTGGGCACTTGTTAGCAGGAGAGAAGATGGATCTTATTTTATTGCCAGACTTAGGTTTAAATAAAACTAAGTATAGTTCATTGTCCCAGGGAGCTGCATATGTATACATTTACGATGAAAATAAAAGAAGAGTGCTGGGTAAGGCAGGGGTATTGCAGAACAGAAAATGGTTTTAATTATTCTACTAAATGTGTATCTACAGGCTGCCCTCTGGGAGTGCTTAAAAGCATAATTAATAATCTGCAGTATGGACATTTGCATGATGATACAATACTTAAATGCCAGACACTGGTCAAGTGCATATTTGAAATGCATTAACCTTTTGGACATCAGTAAAATCCCTGTAAACTTTCTTCATTGATTTAAAAGCATTTTCATCAATGACTAAAAGCCTTCTTTCAAACTCTTGCTTTTTAGTTGCTTGTTTCATTGAAAATTCACAGGGATGCAGGAGTGTCTTGGACCATCTTTGAAGAGAAAAAAGTATTCATTCATCTTTGAAGAGAAAGTACTTCAAATACATATTTGACCCAGGACACGTACATTCAGTGGAAATCCTTTTACGCTCAGTATATATGAGCACAAACATCAAACTCACACTGGCACTAAATGCTTGCATTGCAAATGTGATGCAAATATTTTTTTTCCATGGATTGAATGCTGCCTTTGAATGCTAATGATGATATACTGCCAAAAGGCCACATAATATCGTCATATATTCTAACCAAACAGTCAACTTGTGTATGTACAGTACAATGCAGTAAAGTAGTGACATGGTACATACTGTATTTAATTACATTGTACACAGCATCTGCATGACCACTGTGAAGTTACATCATTGCACCCAGAACATTAAAACAAACAAATCTGTTCACAGATCTGTTCACAGGTGTACCTGTATGGTTTTGTGGATTATTTTTATAATTAATTTATTCTTTATTTCACCAGGTGAGTTTGATTGTGATTTCCATCTCTATTTCAAGGGAGGCCTGGCCAAGACAAACAACAAGCAGTCGGTTTACATATAAAACACCATGCAGAAAGGTACATCAATAAACCCACACATTATACATTGTACAATTCAAGTAAAACAATTCCAAAATCTTTCCTTAGACGCAGAACACCGATGGCTCGATAGCATGTACAGTAGTACACGTGTTTATTGGTTGTAGGAACATCAGCGTCATGCGATTTCTCAGAAAGACTCAGTTGTATTTATCGCACAGATGGGTACGGGGGGTGCGTGTCATTGCCCATTGGTTCATCTGTTATTACAATGCCTTGCTCTTCTGAAATGTGCTGCCTCATGACTGCCCATGACGAAAGAGCAGATGCCCATGCTAGCGCACACCTCGCGTTGCTAAGCGCCAGCTGGCTGATGGGCTTCTGTCGCACAGCGTTATTGAATGAGGGCAGGGGAGGTTGGGCTGGCGGGAAATTCCTTGAGTGAGACGGGAGATCGTTTGGTCATCTGACCGCGGCGCGATAGCCACTCTATCAGGCTCCGCGGAGAATGCCCTGGGCGGCGGCTTTAAAAGGGGCGACGCTCTCAGTCGAAAGAAGTGATTGGCAAATTTCCGATGACCCATTTAAATGTCAGGAATTACGGCAGGGCTCGAGCATGCAGCAGAACAGTAAGTTAAATCTGTTTTTGTCATTGATGTCAGTCACACTTAAGTTTAAGGGCATAATTCCACCACTGGCAGACGGTTTACGATTATGCAGCGATAATAAAGCAATTGTTTTAATAATAAATGTATTAAATGGCTAATGAGCTATTAACAAACAGGTTATACAATTTTTTGTTTGTGTATAATTTCAGAAAGCATCTACAGTATAGCAAATTATAAATGCTCATTTAAAGAAAACATTCCCGCAAAATGTATGTGCACATAAGGAGCATGTGCTGGAATTGACCATTTCAAAACAGCTCAAAACCTGTTGGTGAGTTCCTGTGCATTATTTCCTACTTTTACTCAGCATATACTGTATAAACTGGATACTGTATAAACAATAAAGTGTGACCATGCTGTCTAATACAAAATGGCATATAAGTTTAGAATTTGATTTAAGATACTATCCTCAGTGAATAGTTTTAATGAGAACGATTACTGGTGTCAGTTTATTTAGTAGTCACACAAGAACATATTCAAAACTATTATGGAAATATTGTCCCTTGGCTTCATGTCAAATGTCCCCAGGGGCTTGGGAAACATATCACATCAATGCTGAATGTGATCCAACAGATTTAGGCTCAGAGGGCAGTTCATTACAAATATAACAGCTAGGAAAATCTAAGAATAAGCAGAGTGAGAAATAGCTACCTGGTATGAGATTTAAATATATCATTGTTTAGAGACTATGGGCAGGAAAATAAATTATATAGCAGTGATTAAAGTTGAGTGATGCTCTCTCTTAACTAAGAAAAGACACAAAGTAGACCCAAGCCAAAAGGTTTCTTTTTGTTGTGGATATATTTCAAAGTTATTGAAGTTGCAGTGAGAGAAGTCTGGAGAACACATTATTTCTCCTGTGGAACACATGAAGGTTGGCAATATTTCATCTGATCTGAATTACATTGTTGTAAAGTAAGAACACTGATTCCCCTTCCTATTTAAAAGCTTTTCGGAAATATTCAATCTATAAGTGTTGCCCTTTGTGTTAGACACTCACCAACAATCTGTTTGTAAACTAAATGAATGTCGGCATAACCCTATACTATGACATTAATGATATTTTATTCAAATGAAGGTTTTATTCTGACCACTACTGAAAGGTTCCATATTAGTCCTTCGGAAGCTAACATTTACATAAAAGCAATTTACATTAAATGTTTTTGTGCGGTGGTGCAGTGGGTAGCACTGTCGCCTCACAGCAAGAAGACTGTGGGTCCCAATCTCAGCTTGGGGCCTTTCTGTGTGGAGTTTGCATGTTCTCCCCATGTCCGTGTGGGTTTCTTCTGGGTACTACGGTTTGCTCCCACATTCCAAAGACATGCAGGTAGGCTAATTGGAGACCCTGCTCAGAATAAGCGGGTATTGATAATGGATGGATGGATGGATATTACTAGTCAGCCCTCCTGTTGTTTTGGGTCAATGTGACTCGAAAACAACTTAAAACGTGAAAAAGACAGAAATCAGTGGTTTACCTCTTTGATCTTAAATGACTTTTCATAAAATTACCCAGAAAAGCAAAAATCATTTTCATCATTTTTCAATGATTGTCTGATTTTCTGGACAGAAAACGTTTCAGCTTAGTGCTTTGTGTCAATATGATCCATGAACGAATCTTATTTGAATGTATTTTATTTGAATAAATACACCCACAATACACACAAACTCTCCATTGTCCCTACACACAAAAACACTAGTATACGTGCTCATGTACACATTTTCACCTATTGAAATACCTGAGCTAGATGGAAATTACATCCGGGGGTTTACATTATCATTTTTAATCAGTGCTGCTCATGAACACACAAACACACACACACACACACAACTGTGTGTCCATGGAGATGCATCAAGCAAGCACACACAAGTGCTCTTGCTACCATCTGTGCTCCCATTCAGACCAGTGTAATACGCGGTTGGTACCTGAAGCCTGGCTGCCAGGCACACTCATGCACATACTGTCCATCTCGTGCGCAGGGAAACAATGGCTGCTGACCGAAAGGAGAAAAAAAACACCTTGACTGATGGAAGATAAAGTATAAATAAATAAATAAACACCTTGTTGAGGGGAGAGAGTGTAAGGCAACAGTAAAAATGTCATCCCACACAAATGATGCAGTGACCCCTTCTGATTGGAAAGGGACTGTTGTGGGCCAATCAGTGTTATCTGTATACGCCAGAGCAGAGTATCAAGATGCGTCATTTTTGTCAAAATTGGACCAATGGCGAACCGGCGTCACCTTCTGGGCTGCAGCGGGTGCTATGTTCAGCCATTCAGAATCATTGAATAAATCCAGTGTCAAGATGCGTCAATCCCCCCAAGTTTAGTCAAAATCGGATCAGCGGTGTCTGAGATACCATGAATGATGGTATCTCTGATAAAACACCTTTTTACCTGTGGGGGCACTATGTCAGGCCAATCGATGTCATTTCTTAAGTGCCAGAGCGCAGTGTCAAGATATATGTGAAAATAAGCCAAAGCCACTGTTCAGACCCTACCCTATTGAACTTTAGATTGCTTACACATGTGATGAAACCACATTGTTTCAATTTTGGTTGGTCGATCCACAGGATCAATTAACCCATTTTCAGCCTTTTGCCATGCCCATTTTACATTTACTTGTCCATTTATTTTGATCTATAGCACCACCTTGCCCGTAGGTGGTGCTATAGATCAAAATAATGCCTGTCTTTTGGAATTGAGGTGGATGTGCAAGTATGTTAAAATTTATAGCACTATTCCTAAATGCATTCCTCCTGTGGTAGAATAAAAATTATCAAGACAAAATGGACCAGAGGAATCATTTTTGAGGGAAAAAGGAATGGTTAAGTTAGCGCAGAACAGGGCCCTGTTTCACGTACATGGCTCAGTTAACCCGATTAGTTTGTTGACATTTTGGGATAAACTCGGGATTTTTGGTTTCACAAAGCAAGTTCATAATTTAGCCAGACTTGTTACTGGGGCAACACAGTTTTAAGACCAAACCTGCGAAACCATATATTTATGCTTAAATTAGCTGGATAACATGAACATAGCCTACAAGCCACATGGTGAAATAACATACACAACTACAGTAGAAATGAATACCATGAGCTGATGATTAGTAGAATCAGGTGTGCCAAATTAGGGTTGAAATGAAAACATACAGGTCATTAAATCTCTAGGAACAGGATTGGGCAGCACTCGTTTAGAAAAGCAATAAATATATTAGAAGTGCTTAGAAATTGTGAAAAAAATTGTAGCAAAAATAAAATTATCCAGGATGAATTCTGTTCTTATACATTGTTTGGACTGTATCGTTTGGCAGTTGCAGCAGCTCAGTATTATGCATTGATATCCAAATTGTCTGCCTTTGTTGGTACCATTGTAATATGCTAGCTTTTGTGTAGGCCTAATTATTTTATGACTTTTCACTTATGTCTCATGATATTGAGTTACTCACATAGATACAAAATAATGACAGTTAAGTGGAAGAAAGCAACGTTTGGTTACATGTTTTGTTCAGTTACAGAAAAGTGACAACGTTGGACCATTGATTATCCACATTAACACTGACATCACAACTTGGTTCCATGATGACTATACCTATGAACTTCAGATAACCCACTAACTTCCTTCAATTATATATTTTATTAGAATTGTGTGAACAAGAGGAATGAGCAATATGTAAATTAAGCTTATGTTAGTATATAAGGAATAAGTCTATTGACTAATAGTAGTATGTGTATATCAATAGCATTTGGCCTGTTAATTTTTAGTATTGGTACTATTCATTTTATTGTCAAGCATGGTGCCATTAATACAGATGTTCATCTTAAATAATGATCTTTGAATGAATTGTATATGAATGAATGAGTTATATTGACATTTCCTTCATAAGATGGTGTGCATGATCATGAGTATGGTTCTGTAATAATCTTAAGTGAGAGAAATATTCTTGAAAATATTGAACTAACATCAATCAATATGTCCATTAAGAAAATTGTGAATTGATTAAAGGGTTAATGAATACTGAAGGGGATTTGTTTGAAGGTGCTCAAGTTTGCTTGAAGACTGAAATTTAGCAGGCTTGAAATAAAACCCTCTTAAATCACAATACAAAATGAGGTAAATATTTTATTATTTATTTTTTGGAGTTCTACTTTTGGACTCAGATGTGATGGTCTACGTATATCCGCAACATAAAATGCACGTAACACATGTAAGATAGCAAGGACGCGTGTCCACTCAAAATAACTCAGCAAAGCAGAACAGCACTGCATTGCAGGTACGGCCGAAGCGCGGTAGTATGTTTTATTTTAATGCTCGTAAATTGTTTCCATTTGCTCTGCGGTAAATGTGGGCTTTGAAGCATGTCCTGTACGGGAAAATGAAAAAGATGAACTGGAACAATTTCAGGAGGATGTCTGTTCTGGCACAGGCAGAATCTCTTTTTTTAAAGCCACCACGCGCTGGTGTCAATTTTCTGTCTCTCCCAATACGACCTCTTCCTTTTTCCTCGCAAACCACATTTTCTTCGCAGACTGCAGACTCAGCAGTCATTAAAGTCACAGATAAGGGAGGACACACATAGTCGTAATTATTCTTCCGACGTGCCAGTTACTCGGAGGTGCGCACGGCCATTAATAACGGTTATCCTTTCCGCGTCTCTGTACTTTGGCCATAGTGCAAAGCCTTGGCACTATAATTAAAGTATGGCTCTCCTTGCCTCTGCTCCATACCCTCTGAGAGCAAAGACCGCAAAGTCATGGCCCCTGCAAGGCAGCTGTGTTCGCATCTCTTTAAGTGTTGATTAAACCACCGTTCACCGCAATTTCGTCCCCCCTCAAACTTCGCTGGAGTCGCAAATCTACGGTGGCAACAGGCCTTTTAATAGCTTCCCGATTATCTCAGAACCAGAGCGATCTTTGCCGCGCAGAGGGGAAGCCAATATTACTGAACGGATTCAAATTTGAGCAGCTGCTCAGCCAGACTGGACATCAGGACCGCCCATACAGGTACATTCTTGACCTCACATCAAGTTAGTCAGAGGTTTATGACTAGCTGATTGGCTAGGTTAGTCATGTTTCACTAATTGCTGTGCATGTTCTCAAGCTTTATGATTTTGTTTGCATTTGAATTCGTATATTTGTGTTTGGCAACACTTAAGTTACAGACAAAGGATGTATGTAGGAGCATCCAATGATACGGCACCAATGATTAATTTAACGCAGGAGTTCGGCCATTCTAGCCGTTTGATTGCTGCTGGTAAACAGCATTACACATTTATGATTATTAATATAATTTAAATAAAAAAACAGCATCATTCAACTTACTGTAAAAAAATTTACAGGTCAGCTTATGCTTTTCTTGCTTGCTTGTTCTTTCTGTATTATGTTATGACAGTTTCATAAATTCATAACAAATGTACACCGTTGATTTTTGTTGTGACAAACTGTCAACTGAAGTATTCTGTGGAGACTTGGTTTGTTCACATACATTACTAAATGTGCTTATCTTTGGAGGACTAAGATGCTTTACTGGTATGCAATTGAATTAAATCTCTCTCAGATGGATACACCGTTGTTATACCAATGTGAACAGCTATTAGCCAGCTGCTGCATCAGTTTTAAAAACAAAACATGGGGACCTGATAAGAATACTTAGAGGTGATTTTGATCTCACCATAAGACACACATTTAGACAAAACCATTTCAAGCATAGATCTAAATTAAATTCAGTAATTTCTTTAATGACAGCCAAAACTCACTGGGAGCACATACAAACTGATATTCAGTCATCTCCTGTTTTTTTTTTTTTTTCATTCTCTTGGGAGTAGGAGTTAGTCTGTGTAGATTTATTACATTAAAAAATCCAGTATTGAGTGGTATAGTTTCAGCAGTATTGCGGTTTTCTCACTGTGTTGTAGAACTGTGATTGTCAACTTCCTGAAGTCATGTTTGAGGAACAGAAGGTTTTATATTTGGCAGTTAACGGGTTGTGCCAAGGGCTCTCCATACTAAGACGCCATAGTGACAAATGTGTTCGCAAAATGGCATGTAAATCTCTTCATCCCTGGTTGGCATGTTAAGTAAGGTCCTGGCAATCTGCAAAATGGAGAGGCATCGACCCCCTTGGAGCATACACTGACCCCCCCGTGACCTGCTCACCGTAATTCATAGAGGCTACATTTAGCGTTTATTTGAATATGCATGGCACCGCACACGTCTAATGAATGAGTCGGAATTTATTGAACAAACTGTGGGGCGATGATTCCCCAAATGCAGTGTTGAGCCCTTAGCATTCACTGGATAAGACCAATATTTGCTATGAGCACAGCAACTATGAGCTTGTGCTGACAGTATTCATTAACAGCTGCGCCAACAGGTATGTCTTTCACGATGGCTTTATTAACACGTTCTTCCTGAAATAGTCAATCGTGTCTTCTGTTCTTAATGAAGCTATATTGTGTACTCAGACGGATATCTGTTTAGAGGCAATGGCAATGAACTTGGCGCTGCATTTGAGGGCGAGCAGGCATCTGAGCGCAGAGCTTTTTTCAGTTTTTGTTTTCTGTCCTGTAATAGGAGATTTGTGGAATTCTGAAAGAAGGATCTATCTGGATTTAAGGCAAATGATTTCAAATGGTGCAAATCTGCTAAAAGTTTTCATGATAACACAATACTTCTTGTCACAAGAGGAGGGTGAGGGGGAATTTCTCAACAAAAGGGGAGACATGCACCAAAGGTAACTTTTTTGGGTTTACTTATGAATCTGCTTTTGACGTATATGATATGGGAATTTATTGTAATTCCATGCAGGACATAGGTTTTGTGTTCCTTGAAATGAGTCTTCAAGGATGGGCTGTGAATGTTATGTGAACTTTAATACTATTTATTAACTTTTTTAATATTAATGAACTAAATTATATTAGTAACAAATTGCACATCTTACAGTTACAAAACAGTGGCACATGCTTGCACATACAACATCTAAAAATATATTTTTAGGATGATCTGTCATGGTACTTCAAACACTGCCTTACATATCCTTTGAAAGCAGACATATTTGTGACAATATTCTGATAACAGAGTGAAATGCAGGATTTTTTTTTAGAGAAACAGGTTCATTGGAATGGGAGCAGCACTGTTTCAGATAGCTTTTAATTGAATTGGCTTGTCACGTAGACTCTGTAAAACATGTCACTTTCAAAGCTGTCCCTAATGCATTTAATCACTGTGACCATTTGTTGTGCTGCTTTCCTTCTGCTAAAATCAGCAAGCAAGCTGGTGGTTAATTATACATTAATGGGATATCTACATTCCAGTTTTACAGCATAGGAGAATGGTTCTGCAGTACCAGCAGTATATGCAATATCAATAAGATAGAGATACAGTTTGGTTTAGTTATGTTAGGTATACTGGCGTGTATATACTGTTACATTTTAGTGGTGTAGAATGTAGGTGGATAAATATTCTAAGAAAGAACTTAAAAAGACATTCCCCAGTGTTAATTCAACAGAGTGTATATGACCCCAATAGGGACCATGTGTTCATTGTGAGAGTTCATCTAACATTTTACTCTGCAGCCTGCACTGGCGGTATGGGACTTAATTCACTCTTGGTGTCTCTAATGTAATATTTTATTGTGTAAATCTATTCACATGATTACCTCCATAGTGTAATTAGTTTGTTCAGTGGACAGATGTTTATTGACTTTCCATTATGACTTTAAACATGAATGAGCACATTTAGAGCAACATTAAAGTAAGGCTTTCTTCAAAGCAGAATTTAAAAACAAATCCTCTGGAAAACATCACAGTCTGATTTAAACACCTTCCAAATAATTATCCAGAAAGTCGTGCAAATATTCTGAGAAAGTCAACTACGCATTTCAAGTTTGGATTGTTATCTCAAAAGAATAATGTCAGCCATTGTTTAAAAAAAAAAAAAAAAATCTAGATTAGTGTTGACTTTTAGGCCCTGTTCAGACCTGGCATTAAAATGCGTCTTGGATGATCCAATCACAAGTGGACAGCTCTAACTACAGGTGTGAATGGACCCAAGATGCATTGAGGACACATTGAGATCTGATCACTCAGACCACATTCGGAAGTGGTCTGGGTTGCGTATGGGCACATTTTTTTAGCAGTGTGTACACAAATGTGTCCTGGGCCACATTACAGTCACTCAGAACCAGAAGAGTAGAAAATAGTGAAAAGATCAACTTTTCACACTCAGTCCCAGGTATACATGTTTACTTGAATGTAGCAAGCACTTTAACATCTTTGACTCAATTATAAATTCAAGCAATAGTTTTTTTATTCATGAACACATGAATTAGTTCACCAAACTTTGAGGAAAAAAATGGCAATGGTGGATGTTGCTTGCATCTACAGTAGGCCTACACTGCTCACAGTGAGAAGTGAGACATCTAAATGCTTGGCTCACCGCAATACATAAATGATACAGTTTAACCAAAGTGAGTTTAGCCTCTGTTGTGTAACTGTGGGCAGATCTGGTGAGAGAAAGCACTTCTCAAGTGCTGTAATAACTGACCTCTCCCCGTTTAGCAGCACCAAAATAGTATAACACCTGGCATTTCAATGTGTCCCGCACAATCACTGTAGTGCTCTACATCCCCTCTGCCTGCCACGACTTCAAACGGGATAGGCCGAGAGGCATGACTGTAAATTATGGCTTTCAAATGCGTGGCATGTCGCTCTGACATCATTCCACCGCAACACAAACTGTAATACAGGGTACCGGATGAATGTCCTCTCCCTGGTATACGACACAGTTTAGCTATTTAGTAGAGCTGCTTGGAAGCTATTTTTACACTGCAAAGCTTCATTGGCAATTTTCAATGATGCGACAAAGCTTGCTTTTTATAATAATCCACTAAAATATTGGACGTGGTCCTTTAAAGAAGAGAATGGGAGTTTAAATTACTTGCAGTAGGGTTTGCTCCGGAGGGAGGAAGTTTGGATGGAAGTTTAAATGAGCCTGTGGTCCTCATTTCTGGTCCTGGAAAGCCACAGGCTCTGCTGGTTTTCCTTGTTAGCACAGCAATTGATTAGATAAAGCAGTTTATTACACAGTTAATACAGGCCACCTGGTTTCTTGGGTCTGAATCGGTCACTGATCATAAGGAAAAAAACAAAAGCCAGCAGCCTGTTTGGCCCAAGATAAGAATTGAGTATCAGTGCAGTAAAAAAGGAAAATGTGTCCATATAAAGCAGGTTTTTTAATTTTTTTTTTTTTTAGCCCAGTATTGAGACACCTGTTTCTACTTAAGGCCTTGATTAAAGGCCGTGATTAGTTCATTATTACAATGCACTACATTCCATTAGTTCATTTGTACAATGTACAACATTAAAAAATACTGGAGAATCTCTATGGCAGTAAGTAATCGAACTGAATTTAATGTGAGTGTCGCTTGTAAACATCGCTCTCAATCATCTGCGCTTAATTAGTGGCAATTACTTAGATTACTGAGGTGGTGCAAATGCGATAGTTGTTTGAGAACTGTCTTGAGAAAGAGGCTGTCGTGATCTCTGATACCTGGCGGAGGACTGAAGTACTATGTGAGAAAACAAGGGGAGATAAACTGGTGGCCCTAGTCATCAGCATAGCTGTGAAAAAACAAGCAATGGGAGGCGATGACAGAATCAAGAAACAGTACAGAGAGCAAAGAGGAAATGACCAAGGACCAAACCCTGAGAAACACCTGCTGAGAGGTTATAAGGTTTTAAAACTGTGTTTCCCCCATTTCATCTGGGTGGAGTGACTCTTGAAGCAGACAGCTGAGAGGTGTGTCAGAGATCGCCAAGGTGATTAGAGAAGACTATGGGGGCGGTGGCGACCCTATCAAATACTGCAGAGAGGTCAAGGATAATCACATGGTCCCTGTGAAAAGAAAATCCCTGATCCCTGAGAGTAATGGAGTGTGTAATGTCCAATATGTAGCCCACAGGCCTTGCACCTTTCAGAAAGGTGATATTCTGTTCTCAGCATCCATTTAAGCTTTCAACTATTCCCGTCTTTACACATCTTGTTGCTTTATGGGTAATGTATACATAGTATTGGAGCAAAACAAACAACATGAACACCCAGGGGAACTGAGAACACACATGCAGACAAATAAAGTCAAGAGGCTTGACAATGAGGATTGCATGTCTGAACCCTACCAGTGAAGTTGCCAGTAAACAGTCCACAGCTATGGAGGTATTTTTTGTAGCAAAAGTCACAAATATGTAAATGGTTTCACAAATATGTAAATGGAATTAAAAATCTATAAATGGTTTCAAAAATCTGTATAAGGGGGTTTCACAAATATATACATGTTTTCACAAATATGTAGAATGCATTCACACAAATGTAAATTGCAAGTTACAAATATGTAGAATGAGTTCACAAATATGTAAAATGCAAGTCACAGTTGTTCTAATGGGCTAATACTAACCCTTTGGTGGAGACACTCTCCCAACCAATCAGACAAGGGCATTTACATATTTGTGAAACTCCATTTACAGATTTGTGAAACCATTTACATATTGTGACTTTTGCTACAAAAAAAACCTCCATAACAACACTAAAAAAAAAAAAAAACAGTTAAAAGTAACACACATTGCCTTTTGCATCTTTAGTCACTGTCTGTGGGGAGTTCACTGTCCTTGAGTATCCTCTGGGAACAATGAGGCATAATTCTGTGGGCTTGAATAATTAGTGAGGCACATGCAGTATAGTATTTTAAGCAAATCATTCATTTAAAATAGCTTTTATTGTATATGTTCAAACTTTTTGAAAATAAGCTGTTTAATTGTCCCTGAATATGGATATATGCTATGTATATAAACTACAATGTAATATAAAAATATGTCCCCTTTCTTACTTCTTAAGAAAATGCACAGGTAAATTCACCATGAATGTAATATTCAAGGGGAGCGTTGTTGGCACCAATATGTGCTGAGTTGCAAGTACATCACTTTGTCCATTTTTATGACCTCATAAAAATGCTCACCTTTTAAAATATGCCTTCAGTGATGTAATTACCAATACAATTTCATGCAAGGTTAGACCTGTAATTGTGGGTTAAATAAGAGAGGTGCATTGGGATTCATGTGTCCAAGCCCTTTTGAACTTTATTCAGCAAATAACCTAACAAAAAATCAATGTGGTACATTAACAACCAGTAACACAGTAATGTATGAAAGCATAATTTATTTTCAGTTGTAACATTTTAACCTGTAATAGGGTTTTTAACGTCATACAGTAATTGTATAATTGTGTAAAACATTTTCTCGCTTCTTCCATTATTATTTATGCTTGTCAGGATACATGATAATGCCCAAATGAGCATTTACAGCACACTGTTGAAAGGAATTCTATTGAATTTTGTTGTTTTTTATAAATTATTTTATTGACGTGAGCATTTTGAAAGTTGCACTTGATGTTTGTTGATGTTTAGCTTTGTGATTGTGCAGTGGACTGCATTTCAGTGGACTGCATCTCTTTTGGGTGGGTTTAGCAAGTTTGTAGTATACGAAAATATACACTAAAAGCTGTTTTAGAAGCCACCAATCAATTCATTGTATTTCATAAGTTTGATGAAAACCACAGATCAACTTATGGGAAGTTTGCAGTTTGTACTGGCTACTATTAAACAAAGACAAGTGATTGTGCTGCAATCACATAGTAAAAATACCACGGAAGTTTTTGGTTTGCATGAGGCAACATTGTGGGAAACATGAAAGGTTGATGCTTTATATTTGTGTTATCTCCTGTGTGTCAGGAGAATGATATTTCATTTTTTTTAATTATGAAATATTTTAATTATTGTATTGTATAAAGCAATTTTTGTTATTTCTTTACAGGTTAATTAACTTTTAATTGGCAATTGCCATTGTAAAAACATAAATCTAAATGGCATTCTGTTCGTTTTTAAAACCTAAAGCAAGTTTAATGAGAAATGCCAACTTAGCTTTACAGTTTAAAAATCAATTAAAAAAATTAACTGTGTTTTTGGTAGCTGCAAATCTGTATGGAGGAGGCAGCTGCTGAAACATTCCAGAAATAACTCTCCCTTGTGTTCAGGGCCATTCTGAAGGCCCTGCAGATGACAAAAACATCTGACAGCGTTGGATGCTGTCCAGCTGACAGCCCTTTGATGAGTGGGAAATAATCTATTCTTCTGTTCAAGTGTTGAGCTTCCAGAAGGCAGCATTATCACTTCACTCTGCTAAAGATGCAGTTACACACAAATAACCCCCTTGGTCTACAGAACGTAATTCATCTCTTTCAACACAAAGTCTGTTAAAGTGTTAAAACACTTAATAATTTTACAGTACTATATGCAGGTGCAGGTGATTTTTTTTTTTTGCTAATATGTTTTCCAGTAAACTCACATCCATATATATTGCAAGCCATATATAGTTTTCACATGTAAAAATGTTTAGCTGTGAACATTCAACAAAGTGAAATGCCTAGAAAAGCACTGTATGCACAATATTACATAATACATGTTTGCCAGGATGCTGGGCCTTATGATCAGACTAAAATATCTGCTCTTGAAATCTCTGGAAGCAAGAACTCATCTGCTGTTAGTTCTGGCATAGCTTATATTGATCAATTAGTGGCAGGACCATGCACTATTTTGCATTCAACAGGTGATCTTTCTGGCTACCTCACCTCAACTGTCCATTATTACCACTGTAGTGCCGATTTTCAAAATGCTAGTGTATGGACAGTTGTGCTAACAGCTGGCTGCTAGAGGGTACTGTATGTTTCTTGACTGTAAGCATTGCTTTGATCCTTATATTTGGATATATATTAAAGTGTTTCTCAGAAAAATATATCATCATAAGTCAACTGGGTCATTAAATGTGTATGTTTAAATAAAATTTTTTTGTGAGTTTCAGGGAAGTAAACCACAGTTTATGTTTAGCAGTTAGCAGTAATATAATCTTGAACCGGTTTTCAAAATCAAATTTCTGAGGAGTTCTCACTGACATTGGGGGTGTTTTTTAAAGGTTAGCTGAAATAACAATGACAGCGTGCAAAATTACAGAAAAGGAAAATGTTTTAAGAAAATGATTCCTCTTTTCTTAAGAAGAAAAGAGCTGTGAGCCCAATACTACTTTTCATTGATGTTATAAAAAGTTTGCCCACCAACCTTAACTGAAAGTTAAAATGCTGTCTGATTTTACAAGCCGGCAATTGCAAGCTATATCTAAAAGACTTGAATTCAAGACATCCATGCAACATAAATAACCTGCAAAAATTATGGAGCTGTTGTGTTCCTGTTCTTTTATGAATTGAGGATTTGCACTGGCTGCTGGTGCTATCACATACAGACAGCTAATAGTTATATCTTTAAATTAAAGGTGATGTCCCTTGATTCTCACTTTCCGGTCATCTCTTCTAATAGCTCTATTATAGTAATCAATTACATATAAACTCTGATCTAACAAAGTACCAAAGTATGCTTCCTATCTTTTGGGACCAGTTGTTTGTGTGGGTTGCCCTGTTAATGCCAACTGGGAATTTTCAACTGTTCATGAATAGCACATTGGAACAAAGCAGTGGTGCCTGGCTAATCTAAAACAATTGGCTGCATATATGAATTCACTTGTCAATGGGAATGCTCTGTCTACAGGAGTGTTTTATTTGCGTTTGCACTTAGTCTTGGATGCTCTTGTATGAGTATACCCTTCAATCATGGAATATGGATATCTTACAGTTACAAATATAACCTACTGAAAAAGAAAATTTAGTAGCCAAACATAACTACAGGTCATCATTCACCTGAAAAAATGTACAATGTTCGGCCTGCATTTAAGCAAACATGAAAGTGGTAAATTGAAATGATACTTTATTACTATCATTTGCAACAGAAGGGGAAATCTTATGCATTTATCAGGTGAGGTTTTGCGGTCACAACCTTAGTATCAAAGGCAGGGCTCCACTCTTAACAAATCAAAGAGTTTCGGAGCATTAGCCGTCTGAAGATAGCTGGAAGCGGCTAATGCTTTGAAACTCCCGTGTGACCCTGTTGCTAGGAGCTCCATGGGGACTAATCAATGGCGTGTTACTGTGGGAGACTTGGAAAAACTCTCAGAGCAAACCACCGGATCAGGGGATCAATGTGGCTCACCGGTCCTCTGCCGGCTCCTCATTATCATTCTGCCGTCCTCGCGCTATCAGTTCTGTTGAAATGAAATTAAATGAAGAGCTGGCAGGCTAAGCAGGCCGAACACCTGGCAAGACTGGGTCTGTGAACAGCTCTGTGTCGAAGCGGAAACAAAAAAAATGACTCTCTTTGTTTAGCCTACCAGAAGGGCAGATTTTTTGCAAGGCACGGTGGACATTTGGCATCCAAATATTTATCATTTTTGCATATTTTTGCAGTAGGAAATGAATGCTTCCCTCGCGTTGCCGTGAGATTGCCGCTCTCCTTGTCGCGGTCTTGGTTACGGCGGGAGATTGGCTGTGGTGGGTTACTGGATGTCGCTTTTGCAGGTCTTTTCAGTACTCCTTTCAGACCGTCTCACTGAGCAGACGGCCTGCTGGGGCGTCCAATAGGATGTTCCTGTTGACGGGGAGCAAGGGGCCACAGGGAGCAGGGAATGAAAGGAGGTAAGGTGCTACCATGGTAACTTGATATCTTGTGTTTTTATTCTTGATAGCTTTATTGCGTGTACTTTAATAGGGCCTAATCTCTGAGTTATTCATGTGAAGATGTATATTGATTCTGAATGAGTAAAGTTAAAACTTGGAGCATACAATGCAGAAATTTTTATTATATAAAATGATGACTTAAAGCTGAATAATAATGTTTTACTATGATAATTTTATAATTGTGCAGCATATTTTAAAAGCACATGTTTTTCTAAACATATTTCATGGAATGACTGTAGTAAGATGATGTGTTTCAGAACTGTAACAGCATGGGATAGGCATTGTCTACTCTCTTTCCCATACAAAGGTCTCAAGCAAAACTCTCATAGCTACACATTAAGCAGTGCATATCTGCCAGAAGCAAACTCTGAAATTAAATTTGAATGAGTGGAACCGTTCAAAGTAACAGCTTCACTCTTGGAATACTAATGTTCCTTCATATATTCACTGCGTTTTCACTGTTTTATTTGCTGCATTTTCTATCACGGCTGATTAACTATGACACAATAATGTAGTAAAGTAAAAATGTTAAGCAGTACAGTGTTTGCTAATGTGAATGTTAGTAAGAGGACATATTTTCTCAGCTTTGTTAATCATGAAAAAAAAGAAAACATGGAGTAGTTATTACTACATACTACTGGAAAATTGAAAATTGTAGTGTTGGGTCAAATGTGCTTGAAATGCTTTAATCTTTAGATCAAAAAAATCCGGCAAATGATGGACAATTTTAAAATAAACATCAATTTTCATAAATATCAGAGCAAAGGCCTACTTCCATATGATTAAATGTTTTAGTTAATGGCACACATGACTGAAAATACTCAGGGATCTGCCGAGAGCTTTCAAATGTTTACCGGCGTCTAAAGAGTTCTTACGTTTCAAATACGTATTTGATGTACACCTGACTGTGAGAAGGGAGGGAAAGCCATATTCTTGTGTTTAAAACCTCAGGACAGTCTACCAGAAGATCCGGGAGTACGATCTTCTGGAGAAGAAGAAAACGGTGACCGCGCTGAAGCCGGGCGAAGACAGGGCCATTCTCCTGGGCCTGATCATGATCCTGTCCTCATTCATGATGTTCTTTCTCCTGGGCATAACCATGGTGCGCTCCTACTCAGACAGGTACAGCAGCTCAGCCGGTGGGTCTTTAGGAGGGGAAGAGGTGGGTTGTGCAGCAATGCCGAAACAAAAGGACTTTCTGTAATAATACACTTTTACATTGACGTTCCCCCAGTCAAATGAAACACTGAACTTACTAAACACACTGCACTAGTTACAATGTACTCGCAGTAATGCATTGTGTTGACATGAGAAAATTGACAAGAAAAGGTGATTTAGTCCTTCTAGAATTATCATTTGCCTAAGGTCTAGAGCAGGGGTGTCTAATCGTATCCAAAAAGGGCCAGTGTGGGTGCAGGTTTTTGATCTAGCCCAGCATTAGATAGTAGAGAGTATCTAGCAGATAGTTGAGCATAAAGCAAGATTTAACAAAGAAAATGATTGGCTGTGTCCATTCATATAATAAAGTACACAATTGGCTATGTCTAACATGAGATACTACATAGGCACCTGGTGACCGCTTAGTCTAAACAGGCTTTTAAATCAGAAATAATTGTTTAGTCTTTGATCTATCAGTTGTTTTCAGAGTCCTGGTCACCATAGCCGGTTCCTCCTTTATCAGGATGCCAGAGGGAGAACGGGGTGGAAAGCCAAGACTCCTAGTTCAGGATGGAGGGGGGAGAATGAGGTGTAAGGCCAACTAGAAATGCACATGAGAGTAAAGAAACACACACACACACATGCATAGACACACGTATAGGCAATATTTCAAACTTGTTGTTGTCCTTGGGAGGTTTGGTGCCTGGAGAGAGAGGGGCCCTGCTGCAAGGCCTAGGGATTTAGTGTTGCACAGAATTATAATTATGCTAGAGAAAACTCTCCTCCCTTCAATACAAATCGGTTGGGATTCCATAACTACAAGCATACAGAAATCCAGAAATACAAATATAGAACACACTACTCAGTGAACACTACAGGAAACATAGTCCTGTCTTGAACTAGGCTGCCTTTGGAAATGAATGTTTAAAAATAAATAATATTTAATCTCCATCAATCTCACTGTATGATAACTGAATCCACTATATCTCTGTTAAAGCAACAGATTGCTTCAATAGTCCCCATAATATATTTTCTTCCTGTGTCTTCGAAGAGTGAAACTTACAATTTTAAAACATTTCCAGTCTTATTAAAAGTGCACTCATGAGCTGCAGGGATTAATGGTTTCTGAATATTAAGTTCTATAACCGTTGCAAAATGAAAATTTGAAGCAATAAGGATTGCCTTATTGGGTCATTGCTAATATCTATAAAATGCAGAAAAACAAAACTTATACAATATCATGATAGTTTCTGAAGCAACTCTGGTTGAGCACTTTTGTCAAAGGTACTACTGCAGTTTGCCCAAATGGGATTTGAACCTGAAACCTCTACATTACAGCAGCAGTTCTCTAAACGTCCCTCGACACTACTTCCACCATTGTATTTTTCTTGGCGGTAATATCCCTCCTCTGTTTCCTCTCCCCATAATGCTCAGCGTGTGGACGGAGGAGTCCAGCTGCACTGTCCTCAATGCCAGCATCACGGCGGAGATGAACTGCACCTACAGCTGCGGCTCCGACTGCTGGAGGGGCTCAAAGTACCCCTGCCTGCAGGTGTTCGTCAGCCTCAACGCCTCCGGGAAGGTCGTCCGCCTCTCCCACAACGAGGAGACGCAGGAAGCCAGTTCGGAGGCAAGTCGTGCAGCGGCGCGTCAGCGGCGCTTCCTCGGAACGCGCAAGAGCGTTTATGTTTTCAAGGGAGTGTTTCAGGGGGCGTCAGACTTCATTTCATGCAGAATCATCTTGGCGTGACTGCTGCCGTTTGAAGTTTGTTTACAATAACGGACAGATTTCTGGAAGATTCTTACTGCTTCGGGAGCATGCACAAATCCTGCAGTATGAAGCCGTGTCATTAGCTTTGCTTTTTATGATTTTACTGAACACATTTCCTTTGATCAAATACATTTCTAATTTTCCAAGACAAATTTTTTTTCAGGCCAAAAAAAAAAAAAACAAACAAAAAAAACATCTAGCTCATTCAATTTCTTCTGATTTAATATCTCATAGGCATCGATTTCTGATACAAATCAGAATTCAATAGAATATTGTGTCCCTATACTGACCCTTCCTTAAGTAATTTTGTGCAGTAATTTTGTACTTCATTTTACTGTGCTGAGCAGGATTTAAATTATTAGCTCTGGTTACAGTGCAGTTGTTTTGACACATAAAAAACATGAGCATATTGTGGCACAGTGTGCCAGTAGAAACTTTATGGTGACTACTTCACTCTCATGGTAAGGTTCAATATGAGCAAAGTTTAGATTGAACAGGGCTGGCTGCAATCAATCCTGGCTGTGTTCAATCAGCTGAATCTCAATTAAATTTTGTTTATTGGTTGGTTGAGTGACTAAGGGAGAAATTAAGGGGGCAATTAATTTTTCACATGGGTGATATGGGTGTTTCAAAATGTGGGTTTAAAAAAATATGTGTTGTGTTTACTGACATTCCCTTTGTCTGAAACTACACTACTACTAAAACTACTTTGTCTAAATATCTAAAACCATTCATTTCAAATATGAAATCATAGAAAAAATCACGAAGGGGGCAAATACTTTTTCACAGCCCTGCATTTAGTGCAAACAGGGGTTATGGATGTGAAAAGTTTGGGAACCACCAGGCAGAACTTTCTTTTAGTCAATTGTGCAAAAACATGTTTTTGTTAGTGAATATTAATGAGCAATTTTTTTTTAAAAGGTATGATTTGTATTAATGTTTTTAATTGACTAATGTTTTAATGAAGTTTCACATAAACGTACTAAGGGTGTTATTAGCCAGGGGCTCATTTTATGAAAGTTGTAATGTACAAGTTGAGATCTGCAAGATGAAATAGATTTCTCTGCACTTTTTGGAGCATTTCACTTAGAAATCACGAGTGCAAGCTAAGAACGCATGTTCCAAGTGTGTTCCTGTTGGCCATATTTGAGATTTGCAAGCGCCACTTTTTCATGAAACGTTTTGACAAGATATGCAAATGAAAGTCCTCGCAAATTGGTTTTGTTAAACCAGCCCCAGGTCTAATACTGTTTCTGACATAACCATGTTTTCATTGAAAGCTTCTCAGGATAAGAGTGCCTGGTTAATGCATTAGATTGTAATGTAATTAATCTTGTGATCTGTCTCCCCAGTGCTTCTACGTACCCAAATGCAGAAAGGACCACGCGGCCATGCACACAATAATCGCGAACATATCCGAGCGTTTGAAGCCGCAGCAGCAGGTGCCCTGCTACTACGACCCGGACGAGCGGCAGGACAACGTGATCCTGACGCGGCTGTACAGCCAGGGGGCGCTGTTCCACTCCCTCCTCTGGCCCTCCTGTATGTTTGCGGGCGGTACCCTCATCATCCTCATGGTGAAGCTCACGCAGCATCTGTCCATCCTCTGTGAACAGATTGGCAAGGCCAAAAGGTGAAACGGGGGCCACTGTGGCACCCCCGGACCACGGAGAGAAGCCATGGGGAGACGCATCCACGCATCGTCACCAGAGAACCTTAACGACTTTCGGTAACACTACTTGAAGCATAGTCTCTGAATCCTGTGTAATGCTGCCATAAAAATGACATAACGTCTGCCATGACCAGCCATGGCGGTGCATTACAGCTCAACACAAATGCCATAACTGTCATAATGTATGCAGACTCAAAACAAGTGCTATAAAATGATAATGTATGCAGCAAATTTTACATATGCAGCGAATTGTGACATATCATTATATGACTGCTTCATATAATATGACAGTGTTATGACATGACTGGTTATGCCAGGTGTTATGTCATGCTTATGACAAACAGGAGGTACCATATAGGTTTATGGAATATAGTTAATATAGACTTATTTATCACCTAGAGTTTCCCATCCCTCATTGAAAGAGATTTCACTGTGTATTTATTACTACTTTTAGAGGTGGTTTTGAATGGGTACATTGGTAGCGTAATAACTCCTGTTCAGAGCAGAAGTATAATTTAAGAGTTTTATACACCATATGAATGTATATCCTGATACTGAAAGGCTCACAGATTTTTCTTGTGTACCATTTCTTTACGCGTATATGTGTAGCACAATGATTTTGTTGGCTGAAATGTTTTAAGCTACATTGATAATCATAAAGTGTGACCTTCCATTAATCTTACTATGGCTATAGTAATGTGTTCCGGGAGAGAGTTTTGTTAAGAAAAATGCCAAAATTATCAAAGCCAACCATACCCTTTTCTTGGTTATGAATAATATGAAATTATCAGTAGATCTGGGTAATCCATGATGGTCATTCTGTGTGGTGAAAACAAGTTTTCTTATTGCATTGTTTAAAATGCTAAACAGCCAGGAATGTTACTGCATAAATGTTTTTCTTCAAAACGATATGAGCTCTGCTATGTTTGGAAACTCCTGAAAGTGCAAAGTTAATTCTGTAAATGACAAAGAACAAAGAACTTCATTTCTAAGGACCGGTTTACTGCCCCATGACTAATGTGCTGCATATGTCTGTAAAGATTTTATTTTCTCATTATAGAAGCTAATCTTTTGAAATGTGTCTTTAGTTTTGAATTGCAAATTATTTTTGTTGTATTAACAACTTAAGCACAATTTTATCCTCATTACATATACCCATGACATAGACCTATTTTTGTTATATCATCATGCTCATTGCCTCTATGAAAATGTTATCCTTATATATTTTATATACTGACCCTGTTGGCAAATGCAGGTCTCAATCTGAGTCCTTTGCAGATGTATGTGTGTGTGTGTGTGTGTGTAAAACCAGTCACATGGTGACCGATATCTGTGTTCCCATTCAAACAAATTTGAGTCAAATGGCAATAATTGATTTTCATGACATATTATTTTTAAACTGCTGTAAATAAATATTTTCTATACTGTCGATATTACTTTGGCTTTGCTCTTTCTGTTTGTCCATTGAATTCTGACAAACACAGCAGTGAAACTGCAAGTGTTTTGCAAAACCTATTTGTGTTGTGTTAAGACATTTTCATCCCCAAAATGTAAAGTCACTAACACTAACGGCACCAGGTCATTAGCAAAAATATATATTTGCCATTGGAGATACCACTTCAAAAATTGTAAACATAGTTAAAATCATATGTAGATGATGACATTTTCAGCCATTTGCTCTTTTATCTGTATTGTATATGCTCTCCCTTGGCAGTATAATTAGAAAACTGTGTTAATTTTCACTGCTGCGTAGATAATACGCAACTGGTGTACAATATATCACTGTGGTAACATATTATAACAGTACAGACATCTAGTATAATGTTGAAAAACATCAGAATTTGGATACCTAAAAATTTCCTCAAACGTACCAAGGATAATTTAATAAGTAGTTTTATTAGGTTTTAATTATTGACTCTAAATATAAAGATCATTTGCGACCAGAGGTGGGAAAACTAATGGTAATCTTTGATTCAGATTTGTGTTTTCAGTGCCATATAAGAAACATACTTAAACTTTTTTAATCCTTTCTGACACTGAAAAATTGCTGACCTTCTCTGTCTCTGTTACATGAAGGAGGAAAATTTTCTGAAAAGACAACCATAAACCATATTATTTTATTTAATATATTACAGAGTGCATATTGTTTTTGTGCATATCAGTCACTGTAGTCCTAGTCAGTATAGTGAAGTGTATCAGCCTATTTTCAGGCTATATTGTCTGTATTGTATCATGGGAGGGAGGGGCAGACGATGATGATCAGTGATTGGTCATCGGGGTGCCCTGGCATACGCACGTGCAGTTCATTCATGTTTCAGTCTCAGTGACGGTCGGTCGACTGTGTAGCTTCTCTCTCCACTCACTTACCAGCTGCTGTAATGTGAGCTGTAGAGCGCTAGGGAGTGCATACCCACCAAAGACTGCAGACCCACCAAGCACTGTTAGTGAATTTTTCAAGGAAAGTTGCTGATGGTTTCTAAAAAAGTCGCCAGATTTGTCGCTAGGTTCTATTTTGAAATACAGTCGCTAAAGGGGTCTGAAAAACTGCTAAATCTAGGAACAAAGTCGGCATGTTGGCAACAGTTCTTTGTGCAGATGGCACTCCACTGTTCTCTGAATCTTAGTATACACTACATAAGAGCAGCTCCTATCTGGCTCTTTTATGTGGCACCCTAAGTTTAGTTCACTGTAAAATTGGATGCACATGGTGTGAAATAACATCTTAGGTTATCACTTTAAATGCTGCACTCTGCCTTAAAAAATGCTGAGTGTTCTAAACAGTCCCAACTTGCTAAATTCTCATTAGCCTCCATGCCCTCATGTTCACTTCTCGAAAGCCTTGTTACAACTGTTTTTTTCACTAATCCCTAGCACTGAATCCTTCTAATCCTAATGCTGTACTGCAAGACAAATGTGGTCAGCCTATCTTCACTGCTGAATTTATAATGAGAGGAATCATTTTTATTTTAAAAAATTGCCTGCTGAAGTTTCTCACTTTTTTGTTTTCATGGTTATATTTTTATTCATTCTCTCCAAGTAGTAATTGAATTTTGCCAAAAGATTAGAATCATAGAATCTGCAGGTAGTATAGTTTCAAGAGGTCAAGTTTTGAAAGTTTTGTGTCCCAAAAGATGTATTTTAAGTATTTGTATTACTTGTATGTTAGTTCTAATAAGGTTGCAACCATAATTTCTGGTTTTTCATTTTTTGGTATAGCAAAAAGACACCAGAAAGAGTATTATCATGTGAATAAATAATTCTGACAAAAAAAAAGAAAGTCAGAGTCCAAATGACTCTCTCTCCTTCCTAAAATGTAAGATTCATGGCTGAGTGCTCGAGAACAGGCAATTCTCCAGAGAATATAACCTTTCTGGAGGGATGGGTAGGACTCTTTTCAACTCACTGTCTTAAAGGATATAGCTCTTCAGACAACAGGTAAATCATCCATTTCCACCAAAAACTGCTTCACATTGGAGTCCTGGTGCAGCTTATCTGTCCTCAACAATTAATGTACAATGCCATTTTCTCTGATCTTCACTCACGATACTGTTTAGTTAAGAAATCATTTATTCGTTTTACTACTCTCTTACAGTATAAGTCACGCAGCAAGCTCATGGGGAGGTGTGTGGGGTATGACTGTAAGACCACGCTGCTTTCACATGCGTGCTCCAGAGAATAACTCCCATGGCTCCTGGTGCTACAGAGGCAGGCAGGCTTGCCGTGCTCGTGGTTCGCACCACACCTGACTGGTGTCGTGGAAAATCAACATGGTTTATTACTCTAAGGAAGAGAGACTGAGACACTGCTTAAAGCTTCAAGCCTTTTATTATATCGGTTCAAGCGCTCTCGCAGGAGCTAGGGAAGCGAACCTCAAAAAAGTTTCTGTCTGTGTTCAATTTCTACACTTTATAAGGGGCACACACATTCCTTTGTTCTTTCACACCAGTACTTTTCCACTGACAGTACACGTTGTCAGCCTAGGCTGTGTGGGTCACACAGACTCTAGTCCGCTGGCAAGATGTTTGGCTATGGCAATAAGAGGAGCGGGATGTACTGCCGCCTGCCTAAGGGAAGCTGGGAGGGCCTTAACAGAAAAAAGTGGTTGCAACAGATTATACATTAAAAAAATACAAGCAGATAGTCGCATACACAGAGGCATAGTCTAGAACATACACAATACATAATGCATATACCTTATTATTGCAAATTTTTTGTTTTTTCATCATTAACACCATTAAATCACTATTTTCTATCATACATTTACCCTTTTGTTAGTATTAAAAAAACAATTATTTGATTATGGATGGGTTCTCTTTGGTCCTCCCTTTTCGTAAGTGATCAGTTATTAACTGCCACTGGAGATTTTGACCTGTTTTACAGAGTTGTGTCCTCCATATGAAGAGTGCGATAACATCGTGTAGACCCAACACGAGGAGCAACACATGGTAACCCATGCGGGCGGCAGAAAAATTTAGTTTTTTAAATTATTAACACCATTATTAACACTGCAATTTTCTATCACAATGGCTGCACAGCGGTGACCAGGCCTGGTGTTAGCAACATGCTGCCAATGAGGGAGGCCCTGTCAGTCCACCCTTTCTCTATACAATCAGTCAAATGTATTGGGTTAATTCATCTCTAACAGACTACATATGAGTATAATTGGGACCATATGTACTCTGTAAGAGTTGATACCGTATAGCACTGTAACTATTACATTTTACTGTGTATCTGCACCTGCACAAACCGAGGAAGGGGAGAGCACTGACTGATTGTTCACTTAACACTTGCCCTTATTGACATTCTTCTGGAGGGCAAATTTTTAAAAAAATTCCCCACTTCTAGGTCAATCTAGGATGTCCCTGCTACCACCAGAGGCTTCTGTTTAAGCGCCTACTTAATTTCATTGCATCACCAAAGAACCACTGATTCTTGCTACAATGTAATTCAGAATTCAGTGCCATTTATACAAGCAGTAAACAAATAACTTTTTAGTGTTTTAGTCGTTAGAGAAGACATGACAAGCACCCTACAGACCTGAGAAGACTGTAGCTCTAGGCATGGGCCCTGCGCGTGTGAGAGGTACCTGTATGTACTGTCCAGCTACTGGCTACCAGTGTGTGCCCTTTCAGACCTCTGAGCTCAGTGATCAGATAAGTGATTGATCTACCACTCCCTCCCACACCAAGGCCTGTGTTCAGTGTTTCCAGACACCCAGAATTATATTTCTTCAGTATATTCCTTAAAATCTTCATTTGACTCCTGAACAAATTTTCTAATTATTACTTTACATGCAAATACTTCAAATTCTCAGCATAAGGGTACAAAAACTTCCAGTCTGGCATTCCTGCCTGTGTTAACTGCAGGTGGACACCAATCTCCAACATAATTGCTAACCACAGGCCACTCCAAGATCCCACGCATGGTCTTGTCTGCAGCATACTGTTCCAAGAATAATAATATTGTAGCGATCATAGCCTGTCAGAACATTCCACCGCAAAAAGAAGCTCAACCTTTTCGGCAATAAAGTAATGTCGCTGCATTGAGGGTTCTGCAGTATATTTAAAATATTTCACCACATGGTTGATTAAACTGTAAACCTTATTTGCTGAGTAGCCTTGCTAATAGTAATGCTATATTACTGTTAGCTGTGCATGCCTATATACTTTGGGGAGTGTATATCCTTTCAACCAAATGCTATTTTGTATTAGACTAAAAGCACAGTAAACAAAATCTTAGAACTTAATTTCAACAGTATGGTTATGGCCATGTGCTTAATTGCAACAATGTAAATACAAATACAGTATAATATTAATACAGTGGAGTTTTCCAAAACATGTACAATAAACCATTTACAAAATCTCAGAATTTAGATAATTTTCCTGTTAGAGTCATCTTGTTTAAGGAAGTTTAGCAGCACAGGCAGAAGTACCCAGGAGCAACAATGGTCTCTACATAAATCACTTCAATGCAAATGAAATCCGTAATCTCCAGGCCTAAATACCCATACACTTCAATTAAGGTCAGACTACTAATTCCCTTTAGTAGGAGGAAAACGGTTCCACTTCACTTCAGCTGCTCACTTAGCTGCGCTTAAACTCAACTCATCATTGTTGTGACAGAACCGAATCAGTTTGCCTTAAGTGGGTTTAACGACTTGCCAGAGGATATCCCCCTTCACTGATGTCAAGCGCTCCCAATTTACAGCACTGCCTTATTGCAATGAATCTTTAGACTGGAGGTAGCGACAACAGGCGTGTGGGATATCTCTAAAAATACCTCGTTCATCACTTTTCTCCAACGGATGCCTGCCTGCATATACGTGTAGAGTGCTTCCATTCTCACAATGTTCAGCTTTCATCCTGCCATTTCCCAAGAAAATCCCCAAGAATATAACTATGAGTATGTACAAATACCATATATGTGACCCGGAAGACCTTTCAAAGCATGCACAACTTACAAAATGTTACCACCTGTCGGGAAGGGCCAGGTCAGGATTAGCTTTGGATCAAAAATAGATCTTTTATGGACATTTTTCATACTTCACAGCAGCCTTGTTACCAAACATGTGATGCCTTGCATCTTTAAAAGCATACCTGGATGAGCATCAGTTTACGCACAACTGTCCGGACAGCTATTGGTATTTAAAAGACACATACAAATATCATATGACGCTTTATGTAAATGTTCCCCTACTTTTCTTTCATAGATTTATGTTATGAGCAAGGCTGTTATTTTTGAATGCCGGTTTCCAATTTGCCGGGTCGCCAAAATGCCTTGTGAAAAATATGACTCATATAATATACTTCTGATACGTATGCCGGCCTGTTGCATTCATTAAACAAGTTGCAGGTTACCTTGAATTGTTTGCACATATGTCAAAAACATTTTAACTTTATTTTAACATGTGGCAGGCTACCAATTTATAAAATGTAATTAAATGGGTTGTGGGGTCCAAAAGCTACCTAATTAGAAGAAAAACTGAGAGGTGTAGAAGGCCATGGAAGACAAATATCCTTCACACAGAGGAATGTAGCATAAATAACCAACATAATACCACTTGAACTGGTATTAAAACTGACATGCTTTTGGGGGAAAAAATTAACTTGCTTAATCATAAGAACTGCATAATTTTTGTTTTAAACAAAATGTGTATCAGGATGAAAATGTAACTATCTTTTACATGGGAGAGGAGCCAATGTGAAAGTGGTAAACAACAGCAAAGATCTTGTAATAACCAGATGTCTTGACCTCTCATCCATATAATGGATTCAGTTAAGATAAATGACTATGGATTCTCAATACACTTACTTAAAATGAGACTTCCAAGTACCTCTCATGTTTCTCCCACGCCACCTCTCATAGGGGCTTTAACATGTTGCAAATAACAAACTAGCTGACTGGAGTTGCAATATTTTCAATTACAGATGACATTCAGTGCGATATATGTGGTTGTGCAAGGGCTAAGTGTGCATAGGGAAAGGCAGCAAGCAAGGGTGCTGAGAGAAAATCAGCAGGCCCAGCAGTGAGTGAGGAGAGACAGAGAGAAAGGGTGTGTAGTGGAAGAGAGGCTGCAGGCTCAAGTGTGCCATTGCCTGAAGCTGGTGAGGGTTTTCATACACAACACAGCTGCCAGTAATGTGTAATGTGAACCCCTCAATTAACAGGTTATTCTAAATTGAATAACCTGTTAATAGATACCATACAATTTAATAAAGATTACAAACAATCCTCAGAAATCAATTTTTTGGCAAAACCCCAACCCCCCCCCCCCCCCCAAAAAAAAAAAAACTAAACAAAAACAAAAGTGCACACACACTGTGGGAAAAACACTGAAGAGCTTCTTCTCTAGCACTTCTCTAGCTGAAGCACTCGTTCTCTTGGTGCATTGGTGTTCCCTGTGGCTCAAGTTTCACCAAACCTTCATCATAACCAGTGCCAAATATGGCTAAGAGCTCCAGTGTGTGATACATAATTGGCCAGTTTTTCCCTGAAGAAGGGTTTAGTTCAGCAGGATATCCCCATCTAAGAACCAAACAAGAGCAACTACACAAGCGCACTTACTCAGAGTGACCCACTTTTCTTTTGTTTCCTTTTTTTTACATAGCATTTACTTTGCATCCATTTATACAGGTGGATAAATACTCTGCTTGTTGATGTAATATCTGCACATCTCAGCTGATGGACTGCAATGTGAAAAGAAGTCAACACTCAAAACACTCCAAATTGACATTGGTGCAATGAAGTTTAGCATAAAAATACTGGCAAAATATTTGGCACTCCATGGAAAGCAGGAACTAAGTAAGTCTTACACTATATGCATACCTCAATTTTACAGTTCGGACTGAAATCACAGGTTACAAATAAGGATTAATTCAGGGATAAACTTTGAAGGCCTTACTGTGGTTATGTAAGCAAGCTAACTGGCATATTACTCAGCATTCCTCTAGATGAAAATGTAACCAACTGACGTTCCCAGACGAGCTTCACGTTTTGAAAGTCACAAACTTGGTAGACTTTGTCTCCCCCGACTGGACATTCAGACTATTGCAACATTCACTACTACTGCAATTGCCATGGCAAATGTTTCCAGTTATATCTAAGAGCTGAGCATTGCATTGCTTGAGATGTTAAGTTATCAAGGACAATCTCAGCTTCCTGGAGATGAACAGTAATATCAGAGATAGTCACAGACAGTTGATGGAAGGATAGCTGAGGGTGACTTACTAGAGGCAGGAGATCTATAGCAACAATTCATGTCTGTAATTGTTGCAATTGATCATCTGCCTCTAGCAGGTCAAAGCTAAATTAGAAACTATGTGAAATTTGCACAGAAACATATAACCCCCAGTTTTAAAGAGCAGGTATCAGGAGTCTCTATGGTGACATACCGACAAAGTGATGCCCCACACAGTCTAAAATATTGGCGGGGCCAATACATCTGTCGCTGTGAGTCCCAAGAGTCAATACATACATGTCATAGCTTCATAGCTTCATATTATCAACATTTTAATGCCATTAACTCTCATTCAGGTAAAACAGCAATAGTAGAATCTGTGTACAAATATTGGCGGTTAACACTCATTTATTTATCTACAACTTATTTACTCTGCATACATACCAAATTATAATTTGGTTGATTTTCCAATCTCTTTTTTTAGCAAAAATAACCAATTTGTAAAAATAAGCAACAACAACAAAAAGAAAAGACAGATCATTAAATTCTCAGCATATTGTATTTGAAGGTCTCCACGGACAGCCCTTCTTTCCACAGGTGGTTTCTCAAAAGTGCATTCGGCCTCTCTGTAAATTCAAGTCAGGTTTCCATGGCAACCATACTCAACGGCTCTGGCAGGCTGTGGTTTTGTACCTCTTTCAACCCATTTTTTTTTTTTTTACAAAAGTCTTTATTCCGGTTCCAGTCTTGTGCCTCTCTATTCTTCTTTTTGTCATCCAGAAGCAAGAAAAGACCCATTTCACTCCACCATGAGCCCAGACACCCTACCCCTCCCTAGAGACAAGGATCACACTCCACTGTGTGCATTGTACAAAGTATTGGAGACCTCCACAAACTGCTCTGATACAGCAGTTGCTTGCTAATTAAACCATGATCAAAATCTGGGCCTTAAGTACAAGGGATATTGAATTTCATGTGGAGATATACAGTGAGCTCCATAATGTTTGGGACAAAGACAGCTCAGAAAGCGCAAAGGACCTGGTAGGCTTAGGAAAACCTCTTCAGTTGATGACCAAAGTATTCTCACCATTATGAAGAGAAAAACCCCAAACACCTGTCCAACAGATCAGAAACATTCTTCAGGAGGTAGAGGTGGATGTGTCAATGACTACTTTCAACAGATGAGGGCACAAACAGAACTACAGAGGCTACACTGCAAGATGTAAACCACCAGTTAGCTGCAAAAGCAGGATGGCCAGGTTGCATTTTCCTAAGAACTACCTAAGAACCTGCAGAGTTTTGGGAAAAGGTCTTGTTGGCAGATGAGACAAGAGCAAAGTGTAGAGGCCAAAAGGAATCCCAAGATCCAAAAGTACAGTCACAGCTGGTCCTGACTTGAGGATGACAGGCAAGGATTTACCACTGGCCATCATGGTTCATGGGGCGACATAGCTCAGGAGGTAAGAGCAGTTGTCTGGCAGTCGGAGGGTTGCTGGTTCAATTCCCGCCCTGGGCGTGTTGAAGTGTCCCTGAGCAAGACACCTAACCCCTAACTGCTCTGGTAAATGAGAGGCATCAATTGTAAAACGATTTGGATAAAAGCGCTATATAAATGGAGTCCATTTACCATTTACCATCTAATAAACTAATTGTAGTTTGCTTCTAAGGAATCACAATCCTATGCTGGTGGGAGCACATTCGAGTCAACTGAACCACTTACATATAACAAAACTGACTAAAACTTGCAAGAACCAATCAGGATGGAGGACACTGATCTCACAGGCTGTAATTTCCCTTTCCAGACCATCTAGAGATAAAAGTGACTGCGGTTGAGACCGCACCAGCACAGGGCTTTGGGTTTCTCTATCTACCCAAGTGTAATGGGGCAGTTTGGCTAGCAGCACACTCTTGCTTTGTTTCGTTTTGATAATCTGCCTGACTACTGGCATGGCAAACAGAAGCACTCTGTGCATCGCTGTTTGTGTGGTCCTCCTGCACTGCAGATGCTGTCTGGAATGAAAGGCTCAGATTCTCTTCCCTGCTGCTCTAGGCCAGATTTGGTTTACCACAGACACAAGAGGTGCTGCTCCACTACAAATAATAATAATAATAATAATGATGATGATGATGATGATAATAATAATAATAATGGTGGAGTAGGTAGCACTGTTGTCTCACAGCAAGAAGGTCCTGGGTTTGAATCCTCGTCTGGGCCACTTCAGAGTTTGCATGTTCTGTCCGTGTGGGTTCATTCTGGCTTGCTCCCACAGTCCAAAGATATGCAAGTAGGCTAATTCGGAGACTCTAAATTGCTCATAGGTATGAATGTGTGTGTGAATGGTGTGTGTGTGCCCTGTGATAGATTGGTGACCTGTCCAGGGTGTATTCCTGCCTCTAGCCCAATGCATTCTGGGAAAGGCTCCAGCTCCCCTGTGACCCTGACTAGGATAAGCAGGTATAGATATGGATGGAAGAAGTGCCATTTGGGGCTGCCCCAGCATAATAACCAGAAAAATATAGAGTGTCCGTGTAGTATAATGGTTAGGGAACTAGGTTTGGATGCAGTTTTTTATTTCAGCTGCATAAATTGTCTATATGTAAATATCTGATCTGGATAAGTGTCTGTGCATAATCTAAAAGTAAATAGCTTGCTTGGTTACCACAAGATTTCATTAATTTTATGTTTAATTAAAATTAACTTCTGATCTTTCAAATAGGCCTCCCCCTTGGCCAAATGGTCATGATCAAGGTGACCGACTTCTGGAAGAGGTGTATGCATGCACCTAAACCACACGGGGGAAAGCCTCGTTGTTTTCACATTTAGCGTAAATAATGAGTTGGACAGTCCTGAAAAAAGCAGAAGGCATTGGTAAAGTTTCAAACTAGACTGGACAATTCAGCAACAGTGGCAAGGTGATTTAAGAGGAAATTTTACTTATGTCATGGTGCTTGGGAGCATTCCCTTCAAAACCCAGCCCTCTAATGTTGCTGTATAGCCTACTCAGAAATATTGCATCAGATCTTAATACGTCTTTACGTTAGATACGACAAAATAAGCTTCCAGTGCTTCCTCGCAACCGAAAATGAGTGTCGTCTCTAACTGTTTGCTTCTATACATGCGCAAAAGTGCATTAATTAGTGTCGACTACTTTGAAAAAGTTGTCAAATTTCTAGTCGTGGAGTTGTTCGTTGGCAGGAAAGAATGCTTGTTATGAGACCACAATCGCAAATTGCTGTGTTCGATAGGAGTGCAGCTACCTTGTCTGGCTGCGCATGAGCAGGAAGAGTGGAGGAGTGAGGGGGAAGAGGGAGTCTGTTAATTACAAACATGGTAAGTGGAAAAACCCTTCTATTTTTGTTTCCTGTGGTTGGTTCTCCTCATTCTGATTATATTTTCCAGCCACGACGTGTATAAACAAACATTATATTTCGTTTCGTTTTATCGATTTGTAAATTTTCGAGGGTTGCAATTCCATCTGCTGGTTACAATTCATTGAAGGCTGGCCAGGCTAGCTAACACTTAGCGAGCTGGCTTGTAAAACCTGAAAAGCAGAAGGCGCCGGTTGCACCCAGGACATCTGTGCCGCCGGTCGGAAGAAAGTGAGAGGCCCCCGCCGTCATTGCGTAATCGATGATCGGTGCTGCTAGGCCTAGCTAGTTGTGCTTAAACTGCAAACACTAGCTGGGTTCAGGGATAACATGTGACGTTAGCTACCGTTTGTTAAACCTGCGGATAAAATAGAGCTAGCTATGTGTTGCTGTCTTATTTAACGCAATGTTCCGTTAACGTTTTACTGTTGACAGCATCCACTCGATGAGTAGTTGATGATAAATTTGGGTCGACCAATTAGCTACTAGGCAACATTCGCTAGCTAGCCAGGTAGCATTTTGGTACAGCGGTGGAGGCTAACTTGTCTAGCTAGCTAATGCCGTTCGGTTTCGCCTTAATCAAGTATGGCTAATAATGAACTATTCCGTAGACCTAGCTATATCAACGTAACTTTACGCTATCCGTAGTTAACCGTTATTAAGCTGCAAATTTGTTAGCTTTTGGTCTTGAGAAATAATAAAATTGCTAGGTACTAGCTAGCAAAAATGTCTCCCTCGCTTGTTGCCTGTTTAGCTAGCGATAAACAGTAGCTAGCTAGCCAGCTGCACAGTTGTCGGGGTATGAACTAGCTAGTCTAGTTGATTACGTTAGACTAACAGTAGTCTAGCTAGACTAGCTGCTTCGATAACTTGTTACTGACCGACTGAAGCGTCACTTTTTTAAACAGAACCTGTTCGCTAGATAGCCAGTTTATATTATAATGTCAGTTAACGCCAACTACAGTGACATGTTTTCACTATGACTAGCATAGGTACGTTACTTTACACCATTTGATATAGTGTACAGTGAGCTTGGAGTTGGCGTCTATACGAGGAAGCGTAGTCCAATGTTAAACGGAGTGGATTTTAAGTAGACTAGTTGATTTTGAGCTAGGTTACAACAGTTACTAGCTGCATATATATATATATATATATATATATATATATATATATATATATATATATATATACCTTTTGGATAACTCAAACGATGTTGTTTAACACACGCCATGTAAACATCACGTTAGAATAATATTTTGACCGTTATCTTGGCTTGCTTAATTAATACGGCTAGATGTTATGCAGCTCATGCGACTGCTGATCTGCATTGGACTGCTGGGTCCGGTTTGTGCGTGTGAATGGCGTGAACTTTACATTTATCTAGCTACAGTGAATTTATATTTCAATGGAATAATCACCTGTAACCTTTCTGTTTTTTTTAAAAAAGTAGGTAACTAGAAACCGAATGAACTGTGTGGTAAATGCTGTGGACTAACATCCAGTTGTGTGTCTTCCGCAGAACAAGCTGAAGTCCTCGCAGAAGGATAAAGTGCGTCAGTTCATGATCTTCACACAATCTAGTGAAAAGACTGCACTGAGCTGTTTGTCGCAAAATGACTGGAAATTAGACGTCGCAACAGACAATTTTTTCCAAAATCCCGATTTGTACTTACAAAGTTTAAAGGGAGTGCTGGACAGAAAAAAGTTAGAACAGCTGTACAACAGATATAGAGGCAAGTAGTCAATTAGTTGGAGGAAAGTAGTGTGTTCTTTCCTACGTGACACGTCTGTGTGGTACTCTGTGAATGGACCGTGTTTATTTTCATTACGCATTCATCCATTGCAGCTGAGCGTGTCAAATTATGGATGATCAAAGATGAGATGTGCTTGTCAAACGTATATATAGGATCAGTCCTATGTAATACAGACAATTGTTTTTTTGTTTTTTTTTGAGGAATAGGCTCACAAGTGTTACATCATTGCACAGAAGTGAGGTGTGGTCACAAGTGACAGTGCACATCAAAATACGAGCCAAAACAGTAAATGACAATGTAATCTAATCAGTGGCAATTTGTGATGTTGAAAATTTACCTTTAGACTGTTCATTGGTCTCAGCCTTGTTTAAAAAAAAAAATTGATTTACAATTTTGCCAATTACCTGAATAATTCATACTCATTGGCAGCTAATTCACCTTTGATAATTTGCATTTCCAGCAATAGCTTTCACTTCAAGTCATGTTAGAGACTTTCAGCAAGACAAAGTTCAATGTTGTTAAAGGAGTTCAATCATTGAACAGAGCACACTTAATTCTTTATGCACATTTCTCAGCTTTGAAAGCAACGTGCAATAAAGGTTATGAGCTAAATAAATAACCATGGCATTTTCATAAGATTTTTAAACAACAGAATCTGCAGATCAGATTTACATACAGATAATGCCTCAATATAAGGCATAGAGGAAGAGTGTATCCACATATTCAAAAAGTGCTGTTTAATGGTGTTTAAAAATAAAATAAGCTATTGCCCTATCATAATGTAATTAATTAATATTTATAATATTGTTATAAATCACTTTGACTTTAAAAATGTGAATGTGTACTTGGGATAACATGTTTCTTTGATAGTTTAGTTACTTAAAAACTATAGTTTTTAAGAAATGCGGTATAAATGATTTTTGACTGCAGAATGAAAATGTTAAAGATATAACTAATGTAATAGAACTTTTGTGCGATTGATCATGTTTTTCTCATGGAGTGCAGAATGGTTCTGTGAAAAAATTCTGTTGGTGTTTTGCAAATTCAAACTGCTTTTGAATTGTACAATACATTACAAAGAATAACTGCCAAAACATTCTTTGTCATTGGTCAACCAGATCCCCAAGATGATAACAAGATAGGGATTGATGGGATCCAGCAGTTTTGTGATGACTTAGGCCTAGACCCTGCCAGTATAAGTGTGCTGCTCATTGCCTGGAAGTTCCGAGCAGCAACACAGTGCGAGTTCTCCAAGCAGGAATTCATGGACGGAATGGCCGAGCAAGGGTAAGTCTGTTGCCGGGGACGATGGAGAGAGAGATGCACAGACTCTCTGTTTTCTTCTCTGAAAGCCATATTCAGTTCCATACCTATTGAACTTCACTTTTTGGTATACCCTCTTGCTACAGTTTGTGTCAATTTGTAGACCCTTATTCACCAAGTAAGCACTTATGTGACCTATTTTCTTCCTAAGGTGTGACAGCATAGAAAAACTAAAAGCACAGCTGCCAAAAATGGAGCAAGAGTTAAAAGACCAAGGGAAATTTAAGGACTTTTATCAGTTTACATTTAACTTTGCAAAGAATCCTGGACAGAAAGGTTTAGGTATGTATTTTTTGCCCTTGACATTGGTCTTTCCATTGCATTGTTTATCTAAAAGGTCTGCACACTGGAAAAATGTTCTGAATATTGTTTCATGGTTAGTTTTTCATTAAGTTCATATATTTTGCAGATTTAGAAATGGCTATTGCATATTGGAATTTAGTACTTGCAGGAAGATTCAAATTCCTTGACCTGTGGAACAAATTTTTGTTGGTAAGTTCATCACACATGCTCTTGTTGTTGATTCTTAAAAAATCATTTAGATTTTTCAAAGGTTTTTTTGTATGTTAAATTGGTCTAGTTTTTCTACTGAGAGTCCCTGGTTAAAGAATCATCTAAGGCCCTGTCATATCTCTTGCTACCCATAGTTTAGAAATTAGCATGCAGTTTTTTGTGTCACGTGGGTGGTAAATATAGTTTAAGTGTTCTGAAGATCCCACAGGGTATGGTTGTTTTTATTTTTGACTTAAACTCACCATTGAGTTTAGACCCAAGAAAGCAGGTCAGGTAACCTCATTATGTAATCAAGTGCTTTAATTGTTCAGTTAAATGCTTACTAACTGAAACTACAGGCAACCTGGCTCTCTTGGGGCAGGTTTGGGGATTTCTGTCATTCTTCCTACTCAAAAAATACTGTACACCCCATGTCATATCATTGTGTGTAAGTATTGTTTGATGCATGAGACAAATGCTTATATATTTTAGGAATTGTAGACATAGAACCACTTAGCTTTCTTTTGTGCTTTAAGCAAAGGTATACATGAAATCTACCACTAAATCCACCTTCTTTTCCCTCTCCCAGGAACACCATAAAAGATCAATACCAAAAGACACATGGAACCTCCTGTTAGACTTTAGCACAATGATAACCGATGACATGTCCAATTATGATGAAGAAGGTTCGTAAGGCTGCGCACATTCACATTCCCTTTGGTCTCCCACGCTATGGGGACACGTGCACAGGCTCTTATCGTAGGAGCATATGTGTGTGTTTATATGTTCCAGTGGCAAGTTTGATGTGTTAGAGTGGTGGTTCTGACCTGATTAACTGAAACCGGCCAGATGCTGTGCAGACGTAATACTCAAGCATTGGCTGTCAGAAGCCATAATAATGGTTGTTGACTCAGGATTGGAAGGTTGCAGGTTTCAAGTCCTAAGGTGGGGCAGGTTTACACTGTAGCAGAGTACTTGCTGTGAGTCAGGTCAAAAAATGCCATGAACCTGTGTGCCTGAAATCTTTGAGCCACTATGTTCTGGATGTTAAGCTATGAAGCCCTAAGAATGTATAGCTATACATAGCAAGTATATATTTGTACCCCACAGCACAAAGAATTGTGTAACATATAAACAGCTGAAAACATACATCTACTGAGATAGTACACATGATCTGGTTCATTTTTAGAGCACCTCTGTGAAAAGCATCTGAACACAATTCTGAAGCTGAAACCGATCATGAACGTTCAATTAAAACGACAGTGTCTTCTGCTCTTGGGGCTGGAAAGCCAGTTCTGTGTTGCCATCAGGTGTATGTCAAGTAATTATTTGAAATACTTGTACACCTGTAAAATATAGCTGCAGATGACTTACAATTTAAGACATCTCTTTTCAATAATCAAAACCTTTTTTTTAAAATGTTAAATTATTGTACATGCAGGGTTCTGAATTTTTTTTAACCAGCATCTAAAGCAGTGGTCTCCAACCCTGGTCCTGGAGAGCTACAGGGTCTGCTGGTTTTCATAGTGACTCTGCACTTCATGAATCAATTAGAGCAGTTGATTACACAGTCAACTCAACTCACCTGGTGTCTTGGGTCTCAATTGGGTGCATGATTTTAAGGTGAAAACAAAAACCAGCAGACCCTGTAGCTCTCCAGGACCAGGTTTGGAGACCACTGGTCTAAAGAATGGAAGTATTGTAAATATGTATTTGACCCAGGTCTGGTTGACGTCTAACCCCAGTTTTCTTTCGACCGTAGGGGCGTGGCCGGTTCTCATTGACGACTTTGTGGAGTTCGCGCGACCTCAAGTCGGGACAAAAAGCACGACGGTCTAGCCCCTGCGAAAGCCCTCGGGAGGCGTGTACATACTCTGTACATAGATCCATCTAGACGGCAGTCAGGAGAACAGGACCGGACTACGGGGAAATAAGTCCTGCCTTTTCAGCCCCACGAGCGAGCCTGAAAAGGGGAGAAAAAAAAAAGAGACATTTTTAAAGGCATATCTCCTCGGTCATCCAACGGTGTTCTGGGCTTCAGTCTGTAGAATGGGCCATTTTTTTTTAATATCACCCAGCCAGCTGAAGACACTCGTGGACCACCATACCTATTGTTCTTTATACCAACGTTCCTTTGGTGTTTGTTCGACGTTCGTTTCGGCGTTTGTTTGCCGACGTCCGCAGCTTCTGTTACTCACACCGGATTTTGGGTTCTCGAGTCCCCCAGGGCTGCGGGGAGTCGCGTTATTTTTATTTTTTTTTGTTCGTTTTTTTTTTTGAATCCCCTCGTCATTTGGATAGGGACTTTACGTGCCACTTGTTCAGGGTGTGACTGATTCTAAAATGGAGGCAAGTGTGTAACCTGCTGGACTCTGGGCCCCCCTCCTCCTGGGCTGGAGTCGCCCGTCCCGTCATTTCCTTAAGCACAGCCGCGTGTTTCGAAAACAAGGTCCCGTTAATGAATGTCGCGTACGGTAATTTCCTTTCAGTACTCTAAGTGCATTCTGGAGTTGGGTTTTTTTTTTTTCCCCCATGTTTTTTTTTTTAAGAAAATATATAAAATATTTAAGTGATAGAACATTGATTGTACCATTTTTATTTTGAGCAAACATCATCGGAGTAAATCCATGGTTTGTGTAGGTAATGCTTTAATTTGGCGTATCTGAAATGGCAGTGTATCGTCACCCTACTGTAGTTATTTTTGTGTGCTTGTGTGAATCTTAGGCCCAGGTTCAGTATAACCACAGTGTACTCTGTGCTTAACTTTGAGCAATGAATTTAAGCAAATTTCATGAGTGTTAACTTAAGAAGCTGCGGAATCCATAATGTATTAAGTGATAAAAAAAAAAAAAATCCATTGTAAAATTTGTTACTCAGTCAAGTACAGAGAGCACTGTGGTTGGGTATAATCAGGCCTAAGAGTTTCTGTCAAAGCCTTTATGTAACTAAACCTAGAATCATGTGTTTTAACATTACTTGATATGTACAAAAGAGAATTATGAATTTGTACCTTTTAGAATATTAATTTTTGCAAACAACAATAGGTAAATACTGTTTTGATACAGCACCCGCTGCTAAATGCTATTAAACTGCAGTTTGTTGCACAGTGAATTGACAATTCCACCTGCTGAATCGATATAGTATTGTGAAGATCACTCTTGGATACGATGGACATTCTCTTCAGTATAAGCAGAGTAGGCTCGGTTGAAGCTCGAAGGCCTGGGTGCTTAAATGAAATACCTGAGATCTTTGTGTATGACAGGAAGGCAAATCACTTCAGTTATCTTTTTTTAAATTGTTTTTCAAGTTTTAAGAAAGACAAATAAAACTGTCAAATAATTTGTGTGTTGTTAATGTGTATATATGATTGCAGTCAAACCTTAGTAGCGGACAATGTCCATTGGAAAGGGAATGCAACTTTTCCCTAATCACTTGTAAAAAAATCTTTATTTTTTATTTTATTTACAATAAAAGTAATTTGGTAAAAGCAAATTCAGGCATTCAGGATAACATTTAGCATTTCATTGTAGAATGAGCCAGTTTGGTGCTTCCTCTCAGTTTTGCTAAGCAATGATTGCTGGGATCATTCAGATTTTAGCAATTCCAATGCAAAAAACAGCATACAGTATAGAGCTCTCCATTTTGTGGCACAAAACTACCAAGCTACAAAGTCACTCTAGTGTTTACCTCTGTATTGGAATCTATGGTGCTGCCATTGAGTGCAAAGTTTTATACTAGAATTCAAGCAGTTCTTTACTAAATGATCTCAAAACCCTACATGACCAGAATGAACACATGCTCTGATTTGAAAACAAAGCTAGCAATAGGGACCTATTTGATGTTGAGGCATTCCTTCCATTTTCTGCATTTACATATTATAGTGTGTCAGTGAATTCAAAATGACATCTGTGAGATTTTGAGGTTTGCTGATGCACCCTTTCATGTCACAAACTAGACAATACAAGTTTTGCAATCTGTTGAACACGGTGATGCACATCCGTGAATCGGCTTATATATTAAGTCTGTTTAGTGAACTTGAACACAGCATTCACAGAACGCACACTTGAGTCCCAGTTTTCTACTGAGGTGAAAGCTGAACTGATGAGCAAACCTGAATGATCTCGGGACTTTTGTGTGAAAGCCTAACCAAATCCTATTAAGAGCACATTTTCAGTTAAGGTTTTCTGGCAAGCAACACAGGAATGATAAATCTTCAAGGAAGTGTTCCACTTTGAAATGAGGCTTTTCCAGGATATTCTTCAGGATAAATGTTTTATCTCTATAAGACATAGTTTGTATGTTTATGATAGAGGTGTGCAGAAATGACTGTTGGAAGACTAGTATGACATTCAAATTTGCCATAATATGTGCTTGGACCAGTTATTATATTTAGTGACACTAGTCCTCCTTAGTATGTTTATGAAGTTGTTTAACATTAGTTTGACGACTAATGATTACACTAAACCAATGCTCATTTCCAAAAGTCACACAATTTTCTGAAGTTGCATAAATTCATGCAAATTAAAATGTAGCTGATGACTAATATGTTGACAGCCTGCAATCATTGGCCTGGTAAAATGTTGTGAATAAAACTTTGATTTTACTGAGTGCTATTCGACTTGATCTTTTGCAGTTTCAGCCTCATACTGAATGGGTGCAATTAAACAAAATACATTTTTTTATCAAATAAAAACAAACTATAGCAGTCTACAAATGCACACGAGTGGTAGATATTCAATTGTGATGCTTCCATAAAGTAACATTTTATTCAAGTCCATTCCATAAATACAGCTGTTCTGAAATGTGAACAGGAAAACCAACAAGATTACAATAAAAATGAAAAAGTTGATGAATTCAAAAACGGGTCCTGCTGGTTTTTATTGCTAATTTATCTGGCAGTTAAGCAATACACTTAAGCAATTAACAATTAATCTCGACATTCTTTAGCATGTATTTTCTACCAATTCATAATACGAATAGATCTGATTGATATGCTATATTCATGTGAAAAAAATCAAACCACAAAGGCATCATCAAAAGGTTTGGTACAGAAAGCACACACGTGTGTGACTGGAATCATGTTACTGATTGAGCAGCATCTTTAAGTGCCTCCACACTTAAAGGTAAGAGGTATTTTACATTAAACTACCACGTATCCCACAAACTAGAGGGTTTACAGCTCCTGTAACCGTGGGACCAAAGGTCTTCGGTATCTGGCAGCATTGGGTTTGGCTGGCAGTGGTTTTCAAGTTAAAAGCCAAAAATCCTAGTTGCAAAGTTGAAAACAGTCGTGTTACGAAATGCCACGAGCCTCATTACAGTGATCTGGACCCTACCCAATAAACAGAGGTGCATCGGTTCACCGATTCTCCCTCAGACCGGCCTTGATATGAAAACACTGGCGCATGCAAGCTTGCATTCAGCTGTAACAAAGGTGAGGAATACCTCTGCCCTGGCAGGTTCCGGAAAAGGGTATCATGACCTCGCATTCCTCGGCAACTCTGGCCGAAGGGGCTTCAACCCCAAAACAACTGCTGAGAAACGACACAAGCGGGTTTGTGCGAGTGCCGAACAGAACAGACGCATGCACGCACACACCAGCAATGAATGGCCTTGACAGGGAAAGGGCACCAGGATGATCCAGCCTTACAGGTAGAATACGCCTGAGGTGATTTAAACACTTCAATATACAGGAGGATGGTACATATAAAAAGACTGGAGGTGAATGGGCATCGCTAATAGCACATGTGACTTCAAGACGGTTTCTCCTTTGAGTTTTCAAGTTCAACTTTTTTCATTTCTTGCAACATGGTTTATTCTTTCCAACAGCCTCCAAACCCAAAAAGTCTTGTAACAAAAAGTAGAAGTTGATTACATGCTGAAATGAGATGAGAAATGAGCCTATTGAAATAAGAGGAGAAAGTGAAAAGCAATGGGTTTGAATTCAGGCCTGTGGGTAAAGAAGACTCAGTTCAGGACTGCCCAACCCTGTTCCTGGAGGTCTACCGTCCTGTAGGTTTTTCCTCCAGCCCTAATAAAGCACACCTCGTTCAACAGTCAGAGCTCTCAGTGAGCTGCTAATTAGTAGAAACGGATGTGCCAGATTAGGCTTAAAATGAAAACCTACAAAACAGTAGATCTCCAATAACATAATTGGGCAGCCCTGATTAGTTCTGGGTGGTTAATCTGTGTGTCATACAGCTATGGGTGATATGATCTGATGCACCCTAATCTTCTGTCAGAAACTTGTAAAAAAAATAAAAATAAAAAAAGACTTTTAATCTGTCACCTATGACATATTCTTGCATCTTAAAAATATATCAGCATTAAAGGCAGTTGGTCCCAGTTGTGAAATATAATAAACTACAGCTATAAAAATACGAATTAAATATATGGCTTTATTAAAGTCTGTTTTAAAAAAACAAAAAAGGAACACACCTACATAAAATGTATTTCACACAAATTTATATTTAATAATTACAAATAAGCCACTATTAGTTGTAAGGCACCAGGGAAAATATCAATACCAGATTCAACCACCAGGGGGATATGACCTATTCAAAACTGAACCCCACATACATTTATTACTTAATCCATTCCATTCTGAATATTTTAAAGGTGGCAATGGTAATTACAATAATATATATACGATTTGGTGCGTTAGAACTTTCAGGATAAAGTCCTAACTCCATTATTGACCACAGCAGGTCACACACATTGCAATTACCTTTCAGGTAACTGTTGTAAGATCTTGCAGATATGGAGAAGTGAATTCAACTGTCTATTTCAGTTTGTATCTGCATACATGGTCTGTAAGATTGTCTAAACTGACTACACAGTTTGAAGACCTTCCCACTTGAAACCCATCCAATCAACCCAAACTGTACACACAGTACATGGAGATGTTAGAAATGTTTCTGTTGATGAGACATTAGCAATGCATAGGCCTGTATCTAGAGACGGAACGTCATGTGATTTTTAGTCTGTTTGGTCATGCATAAAGAGGAGAAAAACAGCCAAATCAGAGTATTTTTCTGCCAAAAAATAAAATAAAAAATACGGGAAGTACCTACAGTTGCAGTCAAAACTGAGCAACCAAAACACACAGCACCAAAGGCACCTGTCATGTGATTGCCAAATGTTTTCATTATAAATAAGGGTTCAAGTTTATACAAATGCAATACTTTTTTAGAGCCACATTTCCAGTCTATCTCCTCCTTAGCATGATATCTTATTTAGGCTGTGAAAAACACTACTGTAGCATTTATAAACCACCCAGGTGTTTCCTTTAACAGCATCACCAATTTAACAAGCTACCATTTTACATTTATGAACCCATAAAAGTTAGAAGCTACTTTTTTTTTTTTAATTCTCTGGGACAAATGGTATTTGAAAACAAAACCCAAGACAAGAATTTTGATGGATGTTCAAGCAGGCAGCAAGTACAGGACATGGTCTTTATGAGTTTGATTTAAAAATGCTTGTTGCGTCCAACAAAAAAAAAACTTTGCTCTGGGTTTTGTTTTTTTTTTTAAACAATGATTCCCTCTTTCGCGTGCCCGTGAGGATGACAGCTGTTGCTTGCGGGACAAGCTAAGGCATTTCCGGGCTGCAGTCTCACTGCGCGTTAACGGGATTACAGCGGGCTCACGATGTCGGCCCGGCAGGAGCTCAGCGTAATGAGTTAAGCGAGTTTGTCTGTCTCCCCGCACCCTCCCGCCCCACGAGAGCCAATGAAGCCCAACGTTTGAGCGAGGGCCGAGAGCGATGGGCGCGGCGGTTTACAAAAGGCCGCGCCACGTTTCCTTTGCCCCGCTGAACCGGACGACCTCTCGAAAAGCTCCCGTCGTTAAAGGGCACCTGCGTGTACCAGTTCCAGTTATCATTAACAGGGACTGGTTTTCAATTAAAGTTCAGAACTAGAAAAAAAAAAACTAGGCAAATAAAAACAGTCACCTCCATTTGAAGAATAAAAGGCATACGTTTGCAGTGCAGATCTTAGGTTTTAAACCATGACTCTGTAAGGACCATGGGAGAAACAAATATAAGCAAGCCGATAGGCCCAGACGACCAGAGACACCAAAACCACCCCCGGCAGACAAGCAAAGACAAGGTACATGAAGAAAAAGTTTGGTCAGGTCACATTAAAATTGCATTACATTACAATCAGACCCAAAATGGGCTGGTCACTGCAGGCAGGTCCACAATGTTCAAGACCTACGTCAGATGTGTACAAAAATACTTCTTTAGATGCTGGTAACACTTGAAAACCCTCCTGCATTTCCTTAGGAATTCAAATGAAATATGTTAATGACCAAAACTTTTAACCAAAAATCCTGCGGTAGTTTATGGCAATTCTACGAGTGTCTAAAAGGAAGTATTCAGATAATTATCTGACCCAGGTCTGCATTGTATGCACCACGAGATGAATGTACCACATGGATCTCTCCTGCCACAGATTATGCACCATACTCAGGTTTCCAGAACAACAGAAAGGCCTGAGGCCTGGTCCGGAGTCCTGCTGTAGCGTCAGAGAAGCCTGCGGTGTGCCATCCTCCTCTGGAGGGGCGGGGTCAGTCGTGTAGCTCCCCCCCCCTCCAGCGTGTGGCCGTGGCAGCCGCGGCAGAGGCAGCCGAGGGAAAGGGCGGGGTCTCACAGGGCCCCCTTCACCCGCTCCGCCGCCCGCCCCAGCCGCTCGCGCAGGCTCGGACCCCCCGGGAAACGGTGCGCCGTATCCAAGCTACCGCAGCGCTGATAGGTCTCCATGAGCTACAGAGAGGGAGAGACATAGAAACAAGCAGACACAGAGAGAGAGAGAGAGAGAGAGAGAGAGACAAGCAGACACAGAGAGAGAGAGAGAGAGAGAGACAAGCAGACAGAGAGAGAGAGAGAGACAAGCAGACAGAGAGAGAGAGAGAGAGAGGAGAAGCACAAGAGAAGAGAGAGAGAGAGAGAGAGAGAGAGAGAGAAGACAGCAGACAGAGAGAGAGAGAGAGAGAGAGAAGCAGAACAGAGAGAGAGAGAGAGAGAGAGAAGAGAAGCAGACAGAGAGAGAGAGAGAGAGAGAGAGACAAGCAGACACACAGAGAGAGAGAGAGAGACATAGAAACAAGCAGACACAGAGAGAGAGAGAGAGAGAGAGAGAGCAGACAGAGAGAGAGAGAGAGAGAGAGACAAGCAGACAGAGAGAGAGAGAGAGAGAGAGAGAGAGAGACAGAGAGAGACAAGCAGACAGAGAGAGAGAGACAGATAGAGACAGAGAGAGACAAGCAGACAGAGAGAGAGAGAGAGAGACAGAGAGAGAGAGAGAGAGACAGATAGAGACAGAGAGAGACAGAGAGAGACAGAGAGAGACAAGCAGACAGAGAGAGAATGAAAGAGAGAGAGAGACAGAGAGATACGGGGGCAGCGTTAGACTCAAAAAACAGGGACAACCCCCGCCAATTCAGTTTAACCGCAGTGTGCGTAGTCCTTTGCGTTGAGTAGTGATTCATTCTCACACTTCAACATTAGAGCAGGGGTATGCAGCCCTGGTCCTGGAGTGCCAGAGATGGTCCCTGCCTTGCACTCCATCCAAACCGATGACTTCATAACTGGATTCATTTCAATTAATCAATCGGGTTTGATGAATGCAGGTGACTGTGTGCTGGAGGCACTCAGGGCTTCACCATTCATAATGTTCAGGGCTCAGACTTTTAATCATCCGTCAAACTCCTGCGACCGAGCTCCCAGGTTAGAGCTTTCGCCTCCCTCAGAATGAAGTAATCGTGTAAAAGTGTATCTCTCGTTCAGAGATGAGGACACGGGCCACTGCGGTTCCACCGAACGTCCGCCTCAGCGCTCGTCCGTTCTGCCACAGCGGTAAGGGTCCGGACTGTAACACGGCACAAGCACCCGACACAACGAATGAATGGTTAAAAGAAAAAAAAGGGAAGTAAAAATGGAGAACAAGGACGTAGTTGTTTTTTTCAACGTGAGGCTTCCCTTAACCTTTGTGTGGCTGGGCTGCGCAGTCTAGTTCCCATACTGGAGCAAAAGCCCTTTAGAGGCACTGAAAGCACACGCAGTCAATCCCTAATCACTGGTCAATGTTCCGAAACAATATCCCAAGATGCACCTCAGCCCCTGTCCTGTGAGTAAAAGTCAAACTAGTTAAAAAGGCAATAAGCTGGTTTCTCAAATTAAACGGACATTCCACCTCACATTTTTATACGAAACTATTCTGGTTTGACAACTTTCCTTTTTCCAGGCTGACCACTGTCTTGCAATCCCACTAGCCTTTCGCATTTAACTTCACTGAAGTCCCGCATTTGAAAAAGGATTCTGCGCAGATTCAACGCCGTGGCGCTTCGAAGACCGTCCCCTCTGCAGCAGGACTCCAAAGCCCATGTGACACCGGGCTGTGTTTGTTTACGATGCAGTGGGTGGGGGCGGCGATTCTCTAAGGAAATCAATAAGATCACTGTGATAGATGTTCCCCAGTGAGCGACGTCTCAGCTCTATCCGAGTCGTACCGACTAGGGGAACAACTGACGGAAACACGACACGTCCCAGTTATTCAGGATGACAGACGGGGCTATAGCGTCGAACCGTCCATCATTTTTATTTCCGGCAAGAGCGAATATATTTTCTCGAGCCGTCGAGAGGCACTCGCTGGAGAGCCGCTCCAGATGAGGCGTGTCAGAATAAGGAGAGAGCTTTTGCATCTGCGCTGCTATTGAGGAGTCTCAACTCTCTGTGACGTCTCAACCTCTCTACGGCATCCTGCAGCTGTCCTCTGTACCTGGAGTATGGACTGGAACAGACAGCTCTCTAACAGTTTAAAAAAATATTCTGTTTCAGCAAGATCATTTTTCCATCTGAGGAAAGAGTCTTCATCCTTGACAGTTGGATCTCCTCTCACACCACCAGGACAACTGCTTCTGTAGTATATGATGATCATCATCACCTTCTTCTGCAAACTGGTGTTCCACATGCATTCAAACACAATGCTAGGCTTTCAGTGTGGAGCACGCTTCCTGAAGTGCTTAAACGCACACTATGTTCCCGCCAATCAGGTGATAAACAATGGACTACTGCTGGTGACCTACAAATAGATATTGATCTAAATGCAAGAATATAAGGCTAATTCTTGTTTGACTATACAGCTGAAAAGCACAGCCACCTTCAACCAACAGCATAACCTGGAAATTATCCTTACGCTTGGCTCTTAAGCGGAAAATAAAAATAAGCATGCAATGTAAGTAATGCTCGCTGTTTTCGGTTTTTAACCGATTTTCACAGAAAAATACCAGGATTTTAAAAACCGATTTCACTCGGATTTTATGTTTCCAAGCATGCGAAATTGGAAACAGTGTCCTCTTGTGGCAAAATTGACCCTTTGTCAAGCCCCGCCCAAATCCTGCTCTTCGTAGTTACTGTTGCTAATTCCGTCAAGCTTTCGCTTCGGAAAGCAATTTTGCATAGAAAACCCACCGTGAGGACCCGTCAGTTATATTTACTTGTATTTGTATGGACTTTAACACAGATTACCCCCTTGTTAATCAAGCCCCTCCAAGATACGTAACTCGTAATTATTTCATGGTAATCTTGAAAAAAACTGATTTTACACTTCTAAGTAACAAAGTAACAACGTTGACGTTAGCTAGTTAATGATGGCAATTGTCAGCATCCCTCCAGCAGAGATGCGACAGGCTATTAACGACCACTTTTGGAGACAAAGATCTGTTATTTCATCCAGATGTTGACAGCAGGGACTGCAGTATGCTGTTCAGGATTATATTAATGATATAATGAATAATAAGGAAAACATGTGTGCATAATGTTATTGCTCTCAGCATAAATTAGAGAAGCCTCATCTGCTGTCAGTGGAAGTCAGCAGCACTGTCATAACAGGACAGAACTGTCTGTGAATTGATGGGTGACTAGCCAACTACTTCATAGAACATACCATTTACTTTTATGCTATACCCATGGAAAATTGTAAAATGGATTTGCTTCCTCATTTTCTATTTATTTTAATACACATGAGGCTATTTTAGTTAAGATCCTCAATGACAGCGAAACGAAAGCTTGACGGACCCCGTGGTGGACGCTTAGCAACAACTGCTATGCACATATGAGTGCTCTGAGGGCTCTGAGTGGCGATTCAGCTAGCCAAGCAGGATGGCTTTGAGAAAGCTTCCAGATACAGAAAGCGGGGAGAAAAATGGGGAGAAAGTGAAAACAAGCTATCGATTATGCAATGGAAGTTGTCAATGTTTGGAATTCAAATCTCATTTTAACCCCGATCTCTGCATTGTGATTTTTATTATCTGATTTTCACTTGGATTTTTATATAAGGCTATTCTTCCCCAACCGATTTTCACTAGTTTTTTAATATTGAAAATAAACATAGATAAAAACCGAAAACAATGAGCCTTAAACATAAAGTACTGCATGTAAAAATGGATCACAATGTAGGCAGGAAGCAGATGAAAACATACAGGGATCATCTGGTGGCTCACCCAACGACAGCTCAACTGCACTCTACAGTGCCATGCTTTAGCTGCGTGGGGACAGGTTACACACACACACACACACACACAAACAAGTACAAGCACACGCACGCACACATGCACACAAGCACACACATACACACGTATACGCACAAACAAACACACCATAATGACTGCACACTCTGCTACACACAACAACCTATTTGCATGCACACAGCCACCAGACCTGGCAGGCAGCACTACCTAGTTTGACCGGGAGAGGGGAGGCTAGCAGCTGCCGCCGGTCTTCCCCTCTATCCCTGCTTTCAGCAGAGTCACATTCTGAGCTGACTGACACCTGTCACTCTTCCATCTGGAGGGACAAAAACCGGTGAGTCTTCAGAATGGAACAAACACAAGAGACTGCATCCATACATGCATACCGAGCAAACAGCACCATATAAATACCTCTTTAACACTTTGAAAAATATGGAATGTTCTTTCCCCCCATAAGTCAGTGTTCTAGAACTACTGCTTTCAGTAGTGATTGTTATATCACCATTAGAATGTTCAGTAAAGAACATTCTAATCACATATTTGTGATCTCACAACTTAAAGGGTTAAAAAGAGCTGCAATAAATCTGAACTGTCTTGGCAGTTAAGTAGCTGGTACACAGGGACTTGGTCTGTATGCTGTGGACAGGTCTCCCATGAGCTTAGTGCATTGCTGTACTATCTATAATTTAATTAATCTGAAAGGGTTGTGCCACACAGCACAGTTGTAACCGAATCTAAAATAGAAACTACGACTGGGAAACTGTTATCACCTAAGCAAAAGGACCAGCATTTACAGAGTAACTACGATTATGTATGAATGAAGCTGAAGAGAAACCTGATGCCTAATTTGAAATGTTTGAAAATCACATACTGTGTGTTCATCTAAATGAAACTACAGCAGAGAATTAAGTCTTCAAATCATTAACCACGAGCTGAATAATTAAAACTGAAGATGTTCATATTGCAGTGAACGATGGTCATATTCAGAGCATATTTAAAATTCATTCGAAATTCTGACTCAATATGCGATGCCTGAACTTGAACTGGCCAATTAGAGCCCCTTAGGTGAGCTAAATACATCGGACTTGAGGGTGCGCTCTGCTAATAAGCCAACCGTCGGCTCCTCTGTTGAGCTGCGATCTCGTGGAGGCGGGGCTCTAATTCGGGGCGGCGACTCGAGGCAGCTGAACCGCTGACCTACCGCACGACGCTAGCTGAAACTCGTCAGAACCAATCGGACTGCAGGAAATCAATTTCACGCCTCGTGACTTCCCTTTTTTCCGACGGTCTGGAGATGGAGCGTCGGGGGGGTTGAGGCTAGACCGCTTCCCTTTTTTAAATGGTGCGCTGTAACGGCGCGCTACGGCCGCATAAAGGAAGCGGGCAGCTGCGCGCTAGCCTTCGGCGGGCCGAACGGCGCTCTACTGCGCGGGCACGGATGCCCCTACCCAACTGGGACACGCAGGGGGGGGGGCTCTTTCCCTGTCCGATCCTGCGTGCGCCCTTTTGAGTGGGCTCGGGGGGCAACGGTGGGCCGTCGGTCTCTACCTAATCTTCCCCAGCTGAGTCCTGGCTCTGGACAGCGGCTGCAGGGCGATGAGGTCGTCGCCTATGGCAACCGCGTCGGAGTGCATCTGCAGGGCGGGCGGGGGAAAAGGAGCGGGAAGCACGGGGGGGGGGGGGGTAGGGGGGGGGAGAAACGGCGCAGGTGAGACGCACGCAGAAACACGCACACGCGCACACAGACGCGGGCAGACGCATACAATCACCAGCGAGCGTGCACGCGCACGTAAACACGGAGTCGGGTACACATAAATACACAAAGCATGCACAAACACCAGGACACCAGCACACGGACGCACACACACACAATCACAATCACACACGGCTGCACAGGGCGACGCGTGCATACAAGCGAACGCGCACGTGAAACGCGTTTTGTGTCGTCGTGTTTGTGTGCGCGTTCCTCCGCTTGTATACACGGGTATGTGTCTTAAGAGTCTGCATGTGTGTGTGTGCGCGTTTCGTATTTGTGCGCTTATGTATAGGTATATGTGTGCGACTGTATTATGCAACACACGCATGGGCACAAACAAGCAAACCCGTAAATGTACAGTATGTACTACACACACAATTACAAACATGCATGCATGCATGCCCAAGGACACGTTATACACGCAGACATGCGTACAAACCAGTAAGATAAGATGTGATGCCAATAACAAATACTTAGGAGATCTGACACTCACTTTCTCCACATTTTTGGAGAGAGAGTGTTTGGGGGAAGGGGTGGTGTAGCGGCAGCTTTTTACCCAGATAAAAATCACATCAGGCTATAATTTCTGATCAATGTTAATGATATGCTTATTAAACTGAAACTGTGACTGCATTAACTTTCAGCATATATTTAGCAATCACACTGCAGAGCCTCTCAGTAATTACTTCACGCTACCGGGGACCACGTCTCCTGCTTCATGGTGGAGGTGACCACGCTGGTGACGGTAACATGCTTTGCCTCCGTACGATTACGAATGCTAGCTGTTCCACCCATAAATTTTAGTAGTGCAGGTGTACATTTCAAAGAAATGTTCGGATATTCATTTACAGCCGGAACATGAACACGTGCGCACCTGGCTAATCGTTAGGTGGACCCAGTACTCCGGTACCCTGGGCTTAAGCCTAACCTGACTCCTGAAGCCCAGGGTCTTTTAAACCATGAGCGATATTACCCTGCTGCTGGTGCTGAACGCGAACGGGCCGGCTTTAATGACTTCATAAATATTCGGCAATCCAATCACGTCTCCCAGACCCCAGTAGCCCATTCGCTTTAATTAAATCACACGCGAAAAATGAATCTTAAGAGCCATTCGTCTGAACAACAAGATTAAAATTCCCTTCCCGGCCTCCGTTTCAGTCTGCACAGCACCCTGCTACCGTCAGGTTTACAAGCTCAGGTAGCGCTGCCAGCCATCTCCAAAAGCTTGATCCTCATTTTCCTCTCTCCCCTCATAATCAGAGATCTCTAGTCTGGACTCTGCCAGGGGTTTTCATTTTCAACCCCTAATTTGGCAACAGCCTGCGGATGTACATACTCATAAAGTCACGCTCAGTTATCTCTAGTAGGCTCAATGGAATTAGTGGGCAAACTGCTACGGCCTGGGAGTGAAACCTGCCAGGACAGGTAGAACTACTCAAGGAACCGGGTTGGGCAGCCCCTGCATTAACGGCTCGGAGTGCGCTGCGTCTCATCGTATCTCATCCCGGCATGGCGGGACAAAACTCCGCCGCTGCTCGTCGTTGCGCAAGAGCGGAAGGAGCGCCGTGGAAGCGGCTCCTCCGCCCGCCGTCTGCCTGACGAGCGGCTCCGTCTCTAATTCACGAGCGAATCGCACCGCTCTTCAGGGGTCACGGCACATAACGAAAAGGCAGACCCGGGTCTAATTACTGTTCCAAACACTTTGACCCTCTGGAAGGCCAGTTACACTTCTGCAGATCGTGGACAATTTTTAAAAGAAACATTACCTTCGCCAGCATTCAGGGAAAAGTACGGTTACATATGACTCAGTGCTTCCACACATTCCGTTGAAATTTTTCAGGAAGCAGCAGGTCTGTGTAAAATCCGCCTTGGCACACATTCGTTGCCAGTGGGAAACCTCAGATGCTAGCTGGGTCAGTCATATGAAACCGTTTCCTAATATTATAAGTTACCAATTAAGCCCTGTTTAAATGTAACCACAATGCACTTTGTCCTTCATTTTGAATAAAAGTACTGGGGAAAAAAAGGTTGCATTCCCCAGGCAGGGCATGGCTTCTGTACTCTTAAACAGGGTGCACAACCTGAATTGCTAGAGCAAAGTGGTTAATATATTCATAATACGTAAGGACATCCCATGCACAAATAAAAAACTTTTATCATATGAACATTACTAATACTATTGTACATTTATTACTACAACTAATAATAATAATAATCAAATAATATCTGGGCATCAGGGCAAGTGCATTTATGACGCATCTCATAGAAGGAATGCTGGTCTAGGATCAGTTTTTCTGTCGTCCGTGTCCAAACCTTGTCCATTTGCAAAACTGACCTTAGATCAGCACTCCTCCTCAAAGACATGGGCCCTGGGCCGGTATTAGCGCAGGTGTTCAGTGGGGATGTGTGCAGTGCGTACAGAGCGGTGAGGAACTGAACGCTGCTGCCTGCGGTGAGGACCTGCCTGGGATTTCTGAGTGCTGGTGGGTCTGAGCTGCCTGTAGAGGACCTTCTTGATGACGTCGGGGAACAGGCAGGTGACGACGATGACGATGATGGAGAACCAGGCCGAGCCGCTGGACAGCAGCTTGGTGAAGACGCCGTACATGTCCTGTGTGTCGAGGAAGGGCCTGGTGGACAGAGACAAGTTTTATCGCTATAAGACCAATCCACCTGATAACAGGGACAATAACACACCTCCTATTACACACCCAGCTCTATACATAAAGTGAACAACTGTATGAGTATATACACTATCTACCAGATAAAGGAAATAGCCCTCCTTTTCTAATCCAAGTCTAATCCATGTGATAAAGTGAACTGATATTTGAAATAAAGGCCAGGTAAAATGCTCCTGTAATACCCAACACAGTGTACAAAGGGAACATCTTTATGATGACATAAGCCTTTATGATGACCTTTTGACCTTTCCCAATACAAACATAAAGGGAATATCCCCCTATTCCATTATAAAGGGAATAGCCCTCCTTTTGTAAGTCTCTCACTCTATCTGATAAAGGGAACAGACGTGAAACTGCATAGCGTCACATAAAGGGTTGCACGTGTCACCTCGAAAGAATATTAAGCTCAAATCAATGAGTAGGGCAAGGACAGTTTGAAATATCTTAGAAATAAACAGCAAATAAAACCGGCTTTTAGTTGGACACAGAATTAGGATCAAGACCACTGCAAGCCCTATTATTACTGCCTGAGATTACGTCAAATCACAACATTAGCGCGACACGTACCAGATGATTCCTCCGTAGAAGAAGGAGAAGATGAAGAAGAAGGCGATGGAGCCCCACGTGACCAAATGATTCATCCAGGTCCAGAAGTGCGTCTCCAGGGCCAGCTGCAAGCAGTTTCACACAAGGGGGGTCTTTCACACGCAGCCGAATGACCGCGCAGCCCCGGAGAGCTCGCTGGGTATGACTCAAAGGCGAACCCGCAGCGCGGAATAATATTTACACCTCATGTGACATCATCCGCACGGTTCGGTTCTCCCGGTGAACAGTGCCGCTTACGTGCGAACGCGAGGGCAGAACCCACTTACCTTCAGCGTGACGGTGACGACCATTACGGTGAAAACCAGCGTGCCGAACGACCAGTTTCCAAACATCTGCAATTAAAAATAAACAAAACAGAACCTATCAAAAGCCAGGAATACGTTTCATGCGTTATACTTTATGTAAGCATAATCGAACATTGGTGAAAAATATAATACTTGGTTCCTTGCGAGAAGAGACCTCAATGTTTTTTTTTAGCCGGCCTGGAATAAGACATGAAGCATCTGGCAGATCTCAGCTGAAACTTTGAAAGCGATCTGAAACTGATCGGTGTCACACAGAGCTGCCAGTCACTAAAAGTGCTGCACCTGCGACTTCACCTCTAAAGCGACATTAAGCCCGAATCGATGTGCAAAGAGAGAGGAGCAGGCGGCGACCGCCGGTGTAGCTACGCATAAACGCTCATCCGGTAAACTCTCACCGTCTCTCTGCTAGCTTTCAAAAATCTGCTCACAACAACAGCAGCAGGAAGGGGGGGGCGGGGTGGGAGGTGATGAGGTGGCAGGTGACACTGTGGGACTACAGTTGCCACATCCGAGTTACCACAGAAACACAAACAGCTGGTTAATAAAAAAAATCAATCGCAAATAGACTGTGAAAGAAACCTTCACCCAGTGACACTGTTGCAAAAGTTACCAACACATTTATGTGTCATTCACAAAACTCTGTACTGTGTACTAAATACGCAGCAATAAACAATAAAAAAATAAAAAGACAGAAAGAAACAGGTCACAGCATTGCATTCAGAGCAGGGCCAATCCATTACCAGATGTGGTTCACAGAGTTGAAAGAAAAATAAATTCTTTCTGACAGCTCTGCTGTTAGCTCGGCAATATTAGGCTCTTAGGGCATTTTCGAACTTGGCTCGTTTGCTCGAGTCTGAATCTCAGTTCGGTTGCCAGGGAACCGTTGACTGCTTGGCGAACCCTGGCCTCACCCCCTCACCTGTCCGTTGCCCAATAGTGAGGTGTCCTCTCCCATCAGAAGGTAGGAACCAAAGAAGAAGACAAAGGCATGGAAGAACCCCAGAAGAGTCCAGTACACAAAGCTTCTGAAGGACAGGAGGGAGTTTTTACTGATGTCTCTGTGGGGCAAAATACAAAAAGAAAAATGGTCAAAGGTCAAAATAAACTAAAGAGAAACTAAAGGCATCTGAAATATCCAGCATATATCTTCACATAAGAAGGATTTACTTCTCTACCACAGGCATTCGAAACTACTGACATCAATTGCATGTCCAAGTCAAGGACAAATGTTTATTCAAAACATTCCACTGTCCACTAAGAAACAATCAACTGTGCATTCCTTTCAGGGTTTTCTTTTAATTAGAACAGACAGTCTTTCAATAGGGTGAAAGACTGCCTGGTCAATTGCCTCCTGGACAACCGTTTGTCCACATCACATATGCAACAGACTGGACCAATCAAAGACTGAGTGAGAGACTGCGCTTCTTTCTTTACAAGAAAACGGCCCAATACGGCCCATCTCCCCCTCCTTTGCCACTGCTTCACCCTGCACTCGTGATGCGGGAAGACCAGGCTGCGTTTCATTTGAAGGCCCACGTGTAACCTGGTGTGCCCTACCTGTAGAGCGCCGGCTTGCTCTGCAGCGTCTGCGGATGGAGCAGCTGCTCAAACAGGCTGTACACCAGCACAGGCAGAGAGGTGAAGCAGATGTTGTACAGGGTCAGGTACACGCTGTCGTACAGTGTCTGAGGGGGGGAGGAGAGCAGGGACTTTCAGTTCAGTCTAAACCAAGGGCCCGCAACCCGGTCCTGGAAAGCCACACGACTAAATTGCTACTCCACTACTCCATTACTAAACCCAATAGAGGAATTAGTTGGTGACTCAGTAAAACTCTTGGTTTCTTGGGTCTGAACCGGATTCTGATTTGAGGTGGCTAACACTTTTTCCAAGGAGCGTATGTGCTCCTAAGTTGAAAACTTTAGGAGCACACCAATGCATCTCAATTTCGTAGATGTGCTCCTACATTGTTTTTATCCAGTTAGCAAGCATCAATGTTTAGGAGCTAATGCTCGTAAAATGGGAGCACTGTACAGCCTGTGGTTCAGCGGATGCCTGCTACACACAGGCAAGGTTCATTTACTGGCAATGTCAGGCCTGGCTGTGTACAGCTGGCAATGGCTGTCAGCTAAACTGAGATAAGCATCCTTGGCACTGGGGAACGAGTATTGTTTGCTACCTATTGTCCCCCGTGTACTGAGACGTTCCCACTGTGTGATGACTTACGGAGTGAAATTCTCACTGCTTTCGATTTCTCAGCCTTTGCGTAAACTTTACCACAATTAAAACTCAAATTCATGTATTCTGTAAGATGGAGATACAGAAATTGGTTATATTTACCCAGCACTAGGTCACAAACTTGATACATGCTAGGCTAGGTAATAATTGACTACAACAAAATTAACATAAACATTAGATGTACTCAATACATCAACACAGTACACAGAATTAAACAGTAATACATGTAGACAGAGAAATAGTGATATGTTAAGACACAGAAATGTATTTTCATATTTAGAAACCGAAATTAATACATTTAAAAATACAGATATACCTTTAGAAATATAAATAAACAGTGATACATTTAGACACATAAACAGATAGTGATGCATTTAGACACTTACTTGTTGTGAGAACAGACAGAAGAACTGGTATAAAAACTGGGGTGTTATAAAACACACGTTCTGGAAAACAAATAATCAAAATGTCAAAAAAAAAAAAAATGTAGTGATCAGCTACAACTGGAATTGTGGCTGTGCAATAATAAATTACTTCAGACAGAATAGCGAGATCTATTACTTACCTTGTAGAAAAAATATTGTACAAGCGTTGCTATTCTGATGTAGTAAACATGACCGTGGACCAGCAGCAATTTGGCCAGGAATTTAAATCTTGCGATTGCATAATCACTGTTTCTCACAGCTTGTCTTCCCTCTTTGCCCATGATACCTGAAAATAATTGAATTCAATCATTTTGAAACTAGAAAGAATGCACTCAGTTGAGTACTTTTTGGGGTATGTTTGGCCTCATGGTGGTGCTACAGAAAAGGTCATGGGGTCACAAAAATCAATATGTTTCTTCCTCCTGGGAACATGAATGTGTACAGCAAATTTCACGGTGATCTGGCCATTACCTTTCGAGATATGCCAATCACAAATTGAAAGTTTGGCCTGATGGTGGAGCCAGAGAAAAAGTCATGGGGTCAACGAAATCAATAGGTTTCTTCCTTTCAGGAACATAAATGGGCAAAAAGAATTTTATGGCAACCTGGCCATTACTTTTTCAGATAGGTCCATCAGGGTCGGACAGACAAATGGACGGATATATGGACATCATTACAAAACCTCCTTGGCAAAGGTAACTGCTGCACGACTATGTCTTTTATTAACTTTCTCAGGCAAACACTTTCAGGACACAGAACATTTCCTATTAGTGATGCAAAGGTTTAAAATGTTTAAATAATCTGTTTTTTCATTATTATATTAATGATTTGGCATTCACTTTAATGAAGAAACAATTATAAAGCTCACAAATTATGCCCTAACTTGACATAACATTTGTCAGCATATATAAATCATACTTCTTATATCACATATACATTTAGACAGATAAATGCACTAAACAGCAACACCTGCAGAGATAAACTAAAGTTTTGTCTTGTGTAATATAAGAAAACTCTCCAATTTCAATTTTAGGAACCAACAAACAGCTTTGCCAGTCTTCAGTTAGCAGTGAAAAAAATACAACCGAATAAGTAATAAATAAACAATAAGTCTCCAGACTCACCGATACCGACATTAGCTTCTTGGATCATACTGACATCATTAGATCCATCCCCAACCGCTAACGTGATGGGCTTCTCAGGGGATGTTTTAATCAGTCGCACCACCTGCCATAATAACAACAGAATTGTCATCAAATTGTCCCAGAGATATCAAACTGACACTTTACAGACACAAAGCATACTACAGTTACACAAACTGTTCTTAAGCACATATACAGAAGAACACCACAAACATACAAGGACACAATGAAGAAGTTTCATCCTGACCATCCTGAAACTGTCATTAGATCGATTTTTAATTCAGTAATTACTTAACGATAGAATATACATACATGCACAAAATACACAATATAAACATTGCCAGAAAGAAATGACTGAGAATGACACACAGTGATATCTGTGTTTAAAAATAAGTGTTGAAATAATTATATGTTCCAGAGAGTCATAGAATGTAAGCTTTGGAACTGTCTGGGTTAGGGGGCGGAGTTGTGAAAGGGGGTGTGGTTTAGCGTGCACTGTACTTTTGGGGGGGGGCGGGGCGGGGCTACGGTTCAGGGGGGGACATACCTTGGCCTTCTGCAGCGGGGCCATGCGACAGCACAGCACGGCCGCGCAGTTCCTGCACACCTCCATGAAGAGCTTCTCGTGCTGCCTCAGGGCGAGAGACAGGCTGGCCCCGTCAACCACCAGCCCGTGCTGGACCACATGGTCCTCCTGGATCCTGCAGTGAGACAACATTACAGTCTCTGCATTCTGAGACACATGAAGGGGTCCTACACAGTACACAGCTTCACTGTGAAATGACCTCATATGAATGACAACATGGCGTTTCCTGTTTAGTCCAGGTGGCTCACTGACAAAAAATAATATCCCCAACTGGATGAGTGTTTCAGTGAGTCAGGTATGTTTACACAGTTAATAAAGTAATAATTTATCCTCAGGTCTTGATTTAAGGCTCAAACTAGATTCAAAAGCAAATATATGTTGGTAGTCATTATTGTAGATACGAGCAAGCTTGTGAGATGTTATGTAGTGGCTAATTAGAACTGTGATTGTTGCTACTGAGCTTTCTTTGCAAATACAGCTCAGATTTTTATCTAACTTTACTGTTCAAACATGGAATATCATAATGCCACAGAATTTACTTCCTGGACCAAGTTACTATTTTGTTTTAGTGGTTTATAGTTGACTCAAAAAAGATCTTAGCCTGTCAATGGCTAGTTGCTGCATCTAGCTGGCTAAGACCCTAACATTAGCTTGCTAGCAACAGACAGCAAGTATCATAACCCCACTGTGCACAGATCAAGTTTGATCGGTTTCTCAAAACAATGGTCGCTTAGCAATGTCCTTCACTTAGCCTACAACACAGGATTACACAGTTTTGTATGTTATCCGAGCTGCCATGACAACAGTGGCTAAGCACATCTAATTACAACTTCCCCGAAGGTTCCCCCAGGATATTAATTAGCACTCCCCCATTTGAAATGAAGGACTCCTAAGTGTGCGCTTCTACCAGGCAAGGGCCGTTGGACTCTTGTGTGTTTACGGAGAGCGGGGAGAGGAGTATCCGGGGAGGAGTGAGGGGCTCGGAGGCGGAGCCTAACGGTACCTCCTGGCCAGCTTCCTCAGCTGCTCGGCGCACTCGCTGTCCGACTTCTGCTGCAGCAGCTCCAGGACGTTCATGGTGCGGTAGAAGTGGCCGCAGGACAGGCTGACGCTGACCGCCGTTTCGTGCTTGTCCCCGGTCAGCACCCACACCTTGATCCCCGCCAGGCGCAGGGCCTCGATGGTCTCCTGCACCTTGTCCTGCAGCCTGAGAAGGACCGTGCGGTCAACCACGGTCAACCATTAAAATCTGACTCTCTAAACGGTCAACCATTTACCTTTCAATCAGACTTTTTAATGCTCCTTGTTTTAAAGGGGAATTTCAACCAAAAATCTCATTTTGATTGTAAATTGATCTGACTGAACATGTACCAGAAAAATCTGCCCAAGTGATGCCTTTTAAATCACCGGGTCAGTTATACCCTCAATATAGTATGAACACATATTCAAAGAGGCTTGTTTTGGGCATAGGATGAAACATATTTCAGCAACCATAACTCGGAAAAAAACATTTCCAAGTTATAGTTTTTAAAACTTCCAACTGTGGCAAAATAAATTAAACACAACAGAAAATTTGGCTGTAGATTCCCTTTTTTCTAGCTGTAATTGTAGTCTGTAGTTTTCGTGCCTGGCATGTCATTTTCGCTTGCATTTCATTGAGTTTCATTCTCTCTCTTTTCTTATCTGTCTGAACAGCACATCATAAAAAACAAGGTATAAATTATTACCATTCTGAAGCATGAATTGTCCTTGTCCAGCCACAGTACACTCCTTAGAGTGGGTAATTTAGAGCAGTTACAATTATGAGCTACAGGCATTGTGAATGACCTCTATTCATCCAGCCGAAGGATCACAATTCAGCTAACAAACCAGAGGAATGTGCTTTTGTTTTGGCAGGGAACACTGCAATAAGTAATGCGGCCACGTTCACTGACACAATCCAGCAACATCGTAACTGCATATTTACAAGAATGGCAGATTTTCTTCAGACTCTGAGCAGGTGTTGGGTACCACTAGAGAGCTATGCGACTCGCGTCCGTGGGAAAGATAATTACACGCGGAGCGAGATCAGAGGCACTTCCTGCTTTCGGTTTTCAGCTCGAGCAGTAATGGGGCTGTCCAATCTTATCCGAAAAGGGCAGGTTCGGCCGCAGGCTTTTCTCACAGCTCTCGCAACATCAGAGTCAACAAATCAAGCCACTGATCGAAGGCGACGATTAGCCCAAACGGGCGGTAGCTATCGTCTGATAAGGCTGGGTACCCCCGGTATCGTGTTAAGGTTAAGGCTTGACTTCAAAAGAAAAAGGTTTTTTTTTTTAAAAAAAAAAAAAAAGGTTCACGTCGCTGGAAGACCACTGCAGTGATGTCCTTAAACAATTGTTTGTAGTCCCCGTTTACGGTGTAAGATCATGCATACGTGATTAGAATGTTCTTAACTGAGCATTCTAAAGCCGATGTAACAATCATCACTGGTAATTGAAAGCAACGGAGTTCTAGAACACGGACTTCAATTTTGAAAAAAGCACTCCAAAAAACCTGCTCTTCGAAGGGTTAAACTGAAGTGCCTCGGTCGCATCTGTCCCTTGCTGCTTTACAAGCTGTGCGCGTAACTAAATGATGTCATGGTCTGCAGACGGAGAGGGAGGCAAGACGCTAGTAATTCGATTGATTCGGCTCCACCCGTCTGCCAGCGGCAGGGCCGTGGGCTCCGGCTGCTCTTTGAGGAGGGGCGAAGGGGCTGATCTAATCACAGCCCCGCATCAGCATCCAAACAGGATTAGCCCCGACGGGGCGGCGCGACGCGGCCCGACCGCTCTCTCTCCGCCCTCCTGGCACCGCGGGCGACAGGCTCGGCTCCAAAAACACGACTCAGACCTCCAGGGTTTCATTTTTGGCCGAGATTTAAAACCGAGAGTTTAAAGTGTGACTGTAAATTACGGCTCTCTGGGTGTCCCTCTCTAACAGCCTGATCCCCGTCGACCCTGTCGCAGCTGCAGAAATAACAGACAAACTGCACTTTCAGCTTGAAGCTGAATCTCCCTCTCTTTGAACACAACTAAACCAAAGCTGTAAACCTCAATATACCAAGGCACGCTCCCTATTTGTTAAAAGATTTGTTATCGATGCCCTAAAACTGAATCTTCTAAACCAAGGACATGATCGTCTGACCAATCAGATCAAAGAACATCATCCGATGGAAATAGAAATGATGGTGAGAATTCTCTCACAGGAAGGAGGGGCGGAGCCACTGACTTTGAATGTGGTACGCTACAATAACTACCACAGAAGGGAATGAGAATTACAGCCACGCCATTCGGATGGCAGATATTGACCCCTGAAAGTGGAACCATGAAAAGATACTTCTCTGACTGATTTGGATTTCAACTTTAGCTCAGGCCAACATTTTAAGATGTTTTGGGCATTAAAAATATCTGGCTTTCTTTTCTGAAATGCCATTTAAACCATTCAGTGTTACTGGTCATCTGCTATCTCTTGATCACACTTTGCATGTGATTCACCATGGTCTCAAAACCTTCTGAGCACACTTCCCTAACCACTGCACTGCTGTTCCTGCCCAGCTCCTCTCTGCCCTCCGCGGCGCCCCCTACTGCACACGCACTTGTCCTCCACGCCGGTGGCGCCCAGCAGCTCCAGGTCCCTCTCGATGAAGCCGAAGACCTCGGCCAGCTTCTCCTCCCGCTGCTGCAGGGCGGTGCGGGCCCAGTGGAGCCTCTTCTCCACCTCCTGGTACTCCTGCCCGCTGAAGCGCCTGCAGGCCACCACCAGGGTGCGCAAGCCTTTCTGAAGGGGACACAACCGCAAAGGGAGGGGGTAAGGACCTGATTCAGCCAGACGATTCGATTCAAAACGATTCGATTAAAAAAAAAAGATTCTTCCGTGATTGTGACTTAAATTAGGGCCCTAAGAAGACTCCCAACTAATCAGTTTAACCAGCTAAAAAAAATATATATATGGTGGAAGGTGGAAAGTCCAGGGGTCAGAAAGCAAAGTCCTGCCATGTGTTTCTTCCACAAATAAATGAATTCAGGTGATTGGGACAAAATACTGGGGGGACTTTCACTTTCTGAACCTGAATTTTCCACCTCTGCTTTTGATACAAAGATTAATCACCATTTATTTTTAAATCCTAATGATTACCCTAAATACTGTTCATTTCAGACTGAACTTTATTTTAAAAATTAATTGATGATTGGGGTAAAAAAAAACCAGCAGCAGCCCTAAAAGTGTTTATCTTGTCTTCATATACTATGGCATGTTCAACAATCATCAAACTTCACAAACTCTATTTGTGAAAGAAACATGAACATGTACATGTAATTGGAGGCTAAAATTAAGGACAAGTGTCGACTGGTATTTTATCTTTTATAAATTCATATCATTTGCCTGTGAAATCACTGATTAAATGGATCAGGATTCAACTCTTTGTTAAATAACACTAATACTTAGAAAACAGTTTTGCTGTAACACATTAACTCTTATTGGTGTTGAGTTTGCGTCAAAATGGCCAGTTTTCAACTTTTAGTAAAAGAGGAATGACACCTTTGAGAGATTTCTTAACAAGTGACTAAACCAGTGTACATTTGGCTCTTGTTTTCTGTTTCTATTTGTTGTTCATTAAGTGCATTTGCTTTATGTCCTTTTGCCTATAACCCTTGTGACATTATTGGGATTTTAAAACAACACAAAAATAAAATGAATGCAAAACTACTCAGTATTTATTATCTTTATCTCACTTCCAAATATAAATAATATATATGGTTGATGGTTGCCATTTACGTCTGCTAGCTAGATCATATTTAACAAATAAAGTGTCGTTCATTTGTGATAAAGATCCACTATAATGAAGGAATCTGTGGTATGAATCGTGTATCGGTGAAAAATTAAACCGAAACAAGGTTTTCATGCAGCAGATAATTGGTATTTAAACTGACATTCCCAATTCTTTTTCATCGTTATCTTATTGCATTGCTTTAAAATCCCAATAATGTCACACAAGCTAATATTCTTAGAAAAGGGTCTCTTTAAAAATATTTCAACAATCATAAAAAGTGGGCTTTGATTTTTACTTTTTTTTTTTTTTTTGATATTTGATCTTGCAAGCCATAACATCTGATTATTATTAAATTAAACATAAATCATATCCCTGTGACCCCAATGCACTAGAATGGAGCATGCTGCTCACAGCATATACGACAGGGCACAATGATACGATAATCACATCTACTCTATGTTAACATGTAATATCTCTCACACCATTGAGTGTGGACAAGACAGGTTGAAATAAGCGAACGTGTTTATGGTTATGAAAGTGCCGACTGACACGCTGACGGGACAGAAAGGAAAACAAACGCAGGCGAGCTGAATGTCACTCCCACCGCCAACGTTCCTTACCAATGCAAACTCATCGACGTGGACCCGCGTCTTAGCCATTTCTCCACCCGTGCTGTGAGGAAAAATGGACGACTCTGCTCCTTTAGTGAACAGCACCTTCTCCCCTAAAAGCAAGCACACATCACCGGATGAACACGCGCACGGCGAGCTCGCGTTCGCTGACGTTCGAACGTTACCCGAGCAAAGGTCGCACGTACCTGACGGGGTTTCCACAATCACACTCATCCTTCTTCTGTTCGCATCAAACTCTAAAACGTGGAGCAGTTTATACCTGCCGCAAATAAAATTGTTGAAGCTTGTGAAGCTTGGCAGCATAAAACATCACACAAAAATAGCATATCAGATGGTACTGGAAACTATAACTCACTAGAATTAAATGCTGTAGCCTGAATGTATCTGTACTACATCGATTGATTGGCATCACACATACCAGGTAAGAGTGTTCTGTCATGTTAACGTAGGCATCTATCTTTACTAACGTTTCTGCTCTGTTCTTGCAGCGCACAGCCTAGCGAGCGTGCAGAGAAAACTACAAAAGTCCTTACTTCTCTGATCCTCCCGAAGTGCGGATTTCCATGTTTTCACCATTGTTTCCCATGAAGGTTACGCCCAACCTGCATTCAAAAAGCACACACATCACTCATCTGGCTGCTGTGTCACAGTACTTACAATTAACGGGTGAGCACATCGCTGATCACTACAACCTAAAACCTGATCACAGGTTTTCATCTGTGGAGAAACTACCTCCGTATTCCAACACTGACTCACAATTGAGTCAGACAGACAGATACGCTCCATAACCCTTGAGGAACGCTGTTATTTTTTGATAGTTATTATTTCACGTCGCTACCTTTTCATAGCTTCCACTAGAGCCTTCTCGTCGGGGGAGGAGGCGTAGTACTCCATGTGGGACGAGGCCCCGTTGGCGTGCGCGAGGTGGTCCTTGCGCCCGTCCACGTGATCGTAGCTGATCTGCACCGTGTGACAAAGCGCCACGGCCTTCAGGAACAGCTCCTCCTCCCGTCCCTGCGCGGCGAGGAAAAAACCGGCGGTTTTTTTAAATCGCCACGACGACAGGCTCGCCCTCCGACCGTTTCGCACCACCGCAAAGGTCACGTCAACACACACCTGACACAGCGCGGTCATAATGAGGATAATGATGAATGGCCTTCATGCGGCTAGCACTTTTCACCTCATGACCGCACCTCTTATCTCCTCAAAGCGCTTCATGGATTTTTTTTAACTGCTTCACAAGTAAGTGTACCTCAGCTGAGATTTGTTAGAAATTAATTAAAATATTGTAATTACATGTTACCAGTGTAAATGTTAATTCTTTTCTCTTTTCATATTGGTTACATATGTAAACACAACGCCTCAAATAAAAGGTCATTAAGGCTTGTAAAAGGTCATTAAGGCTTGTTTTAGTCTTTAATATTAAAGATTTTTTTCAAAGCCCTGTGTTGCTATTTATAGATATTTATATATATAGGCCATATTTGGGTACCCTAATCCTCTTGAGACCTGGCAGAAAAAAAGTTGAGGTGTTACCTTTTTTTACATAATACAGCAGCCTTGGATTACAGAAGCACATTGCAATGAAAATATAAATGTATTTTTTTCTTTTTTGAATGTCCCTTATAGTGTATTTCAGCATAGTAGAATATATGCTCGTTGTGTCCCCTGCAGTGGAAAATGAATTGCCGGGTTTTAGGAGGACGTACAGTGTGGGTTTAGTGGGTGGAACGTTACTAGATAATGAAGTCTTTGAACCGGAGTAGCACAGAGAAGAGAGGGTTATTACCAGCTGTGGCAAAGGGCCGTCCAGACAGTCGGCCATCATTCCCTCCGGGACGAGCCTGCCGTTGATCTCCATGTACTTGGCGCCGTTGATGCAGCACTCGCGGAAACGCATCTCGTTCTCCGTCAGCGTGCCGGTTTTGTCGGTGAACACGTACTCCACCTGGGTAGACACGGGCTGGGGTGAGGCGGGGCGTCTTTGAAACGCGGGACGGGCGCACCCGTCGGCCAACCGTTCGGCGGCGAGATTAGCTACCTGTCCCAGCTCTTCGTTGAGGTCGGAGGTGTTGACCTCGGCGTTCTGGTCGCTCTCCTTGTGGTAGAGGTCCAGGTCCCAAACGATGAAGAAGGAGCCCAGGAACTTCTGCATCTCCACGGTCACGTAGAGCGAAATGGGGATGATGAAGTTGTAAAGGACCAAGAAGGCCAGGAAATCGGCGATAAACTTCAAAATCTGAGAAGGGAAAAGGGACGGTGTGCCGGTGACCCGGAAGCCAAGGTTCCGTCGGCAAATGAAAAAAACTTAAAGAGTCTGAAAGGCATTTTTCCTTTTATCCCTGCCATAATATTTCGAGTCACTTCTTGCCCTTTCTGTGTGGGCGAGAGCCTCCGATTGTGCTCAGAGGAAGAGCTCGCTGCTGACAAGGTTGCTGAAGGCCAGCTACCCTGCTGCAACCGCTAATCGAGAAATAAAACAAATTTGCAAATATCAGCAAAGGGAGTCCCAGTGGCACCACTCGGGCCAGCTGAATGCAACTCCTAGCAGTCCTGATAGCAAGGTCTAACTCAACCTTGCCCTGTCAGACCTGCAGCACCCCAGCCAGAAACTCCCGCACATGATTCAGTTTATCGCCGTATTGATCGCACTGAAATAGCTTCGGCCCCCAGTGCCGTCGGCAGCGTCGCCTGTAAAACCTGCAGAACTGCAGTCCTGCTCTGGAGTCAGTGTTCTGGCAGTATTTGATGACACAATGCATTCAAGGATTTTTCCAAGGACAATTTTCTGACTGTTCAGAGAGCTTACATTAAAGCAACTTAATTATGTTATATAATGGACTATCCTAAAACATTTTTTTTATAGAAAATGTCCAATCTACTCTACTGGATGTGTAGCTATGAAAAAAAACTATACAATGCACAAACAGGTAGAAAGCCAAGCCATTCAAGCACTTTCACGGGATTAGATTTTTTTTATATTCAAGACTGAGCCCTTCCAATGCTTTCAAGGATCCACGGAAACCATGTAAGTTGTGGTAATTAACCCTGGCTGTAGGCAAGGATTTCTCCTTGTCCTTGGGGATGTATTCTGTTTTTTTTTTCATCCAAACACAATTGCCACCCCTGTACCTGTGCATTACATTATGAGTTTAAGGGAGAACATTTGAAATAAAACACAGGTTTTCAATAACTTTAAGTGATACAAAGATTGGCTGTTACAAAAACCAACATATACAGGGGTCCCTCAGAACCATGTCCATAAACCCGTGTCCAAGACAGCCACGGAGTTTGAATTTTTCCACCTTAAGAACCAAATCCTGCAACCACTTCAAACCCGAGAAAGCGAGCAGAATCAATGGTGTTATCACCCACTTTAATCAATCAAGTGCTGCGAAACAACAACAACCAACACACCCTGCGTATGAGAACTACCATAGCTCCCACATTTGCTGAGCCTAATCAAGGAGCAAAATACATAAACAGCAATCCAACCCTTATTAAAACACAGACTGACATACTTCTAATGTTCATCTGAACCCCTGCCTGTAGAGCACATGTAACTAATGTGCTGTTTAATATGACTGTTGTGAGTAGACATACAGTGAGCTCTGCTGTACAGCATACCTGGCTGCTGTTCCTCTCCTGCTCAGTCTTCTGGTTGTAGAAGGGCTCGTCCCACTTGCCCTCCGCTTGCCAGGCATACTTTAGGATGGTGCTGAGAATGGCCTCAAACAGCAAGATGCCCAGGTAGATGAGCAGGTACGTGTTCATGGACCTAAAACAGGCGAACAGAGAATTGCACCCACACTACATTTTTAGTACACTGTCCTTAAACTGATATCGTAGCATCAGTTTTAATTTAGATTTTATCGGACCTAATTTTCAAGTATTAACATCCTTATCAGATGAAGCATGTAGGAACTACAGCCTTTTTGTACATAGTGCCCCCATTTTGGCACACCAGAAGTAAACTGGCTGCTCAGCTGTTTCTTGGCCAGCTGCATGTTTACCTCAAGCACAACAAAGTTAACAGAAGGTATAGAGTTGATTCTAGGTGTGGAATGTGCATTTGAAGTCATCTAAATGGGGTGATTATGTACAAAAAGGGCTTTAATTCCTATATGTATCACTGGATGTGGATGCCGTTAAGGTTTACAGTCTGCACTTCAAGCTCACATTCATTGTTTATATGTATATATAAAGTATATATAAATAATATTTTTGCAAATGTTTGAACTATTTGAGCTAAAATGAACAAAACATTTTCCTCTGCAATCTTCTGCAGCCAATTGAAAATATAATCTCCCATAATGCATTTCCTTTTGCTATTCATGGACAGAATGCAAAAAAAAATGCATATTGATGTGTGAGAAAATGAGGCAGCAGAGAAATTAAAATAATGGATCACTCTTGGTCTTCAAGCAAAAAAAATATTGATTTGGTCTTTGCAATGTAAAGGGCTTGCTACATCTAGGACAAGCACACACACACACACACACACACACACATATCCCCTGAGACCCTGCATTGCAACTCAAATAGAATAAGAAAAATGGAAAACAAACGCAGATGTTTTCAAATCTCTTCCTGACCCATTTTCACAAATTGCATCATATTTAGGAAACATTCTGTAGGAACAAATCTAGGTTCCCTCATCATAATTTGTGAAATCCGTGATACCTTTTTCTGTCAGGTACAGATCGTGGAAAGATGGGAAAACCTAAAATGTAGATTCTTTTTTGGAAATGGTCTTGAAGCAGATGTTCCCAACAAATATTTACACAAAGTTTACACAGGGCTCGATACTAACATTTTTTCCAAGGCGCACATGTGCTCCCATGTTGAAAAATCTAGGAGCACACTAACACATCACGAATTTATAATTTTTTTTAAATCCAAAATTAGTTCCCCCGTTAACATACATCAACTTTCAGGAGCAAATTCTCATAAAATGTGAGTGGCTGTAGAGCCCTGTTACACAAATGCAGGCAGTACACAGTATGTTAATATTCATAGGCCGGCCCCGTGCCACGTACTTCTCCACCGCAGAGCGTTTCTGAGACTTGCACTTGTAGTTCAGGGCCATCTTGGACTCCATTCCCGTGTAGACTGCCACGCCTAGAAAAGCCCCAGGAGCATCAGAGCCAGTGAGTGCTTTAATACGCACACAACGCCGGGTTTCCCCCAGGTATTAATAGCGGAGGTGCAGATTGAGAGTTCACGAGCATCGCCGCAAACATAAGAAAAAAAAATCAGTGGAACCTCAGACTCGGATCTCCGGGAAAAAAAGGCGTGGCGCTGCTATTGAACAAAATTGGCGTTGTGTCGCCATGATTTCACCACGTCGGGTGCAGGCATCGCCATGTGATTACCACAAGCCGTTACCACCGCTAACCGCTCCACGCCACCGCCATTTACCCTCTTGAGACACTTTTCCCTCCGCTGACTGTATTCCTGGGAGAAACCCTGGGACGCGTGCAATCGGTACACAGAGATGAAAGATTACGTCGCTGCTGTTACAATGCCGTTAAGGGATGGAAGTGGAAATACAATGCAAAACACAAATAACGATACGAAACACTGTGTAGTCCCTTTGAATGAAAAGACCCTCCAGCGACAGACAGCACACTCACATATAATTGAATTAGAATATAATGCAGGATTACGTGCAAGGAATACCAAGACAGAGGAGAAACGCATACCGAAGATTTCCTTGGTGTTTTTCAGTCTTGCTCCACGGAGAAGGACATTTTCTGGGCCTAAGGGTCTAAGGAGATGCAATCAGATGCAACCGTTTATGTTTTGGGTGATTTAGCACACTACTGCAGCCACAAAGGGGTGTTCTGCTCAACCTCTACAGATCAACTAGCATGGACTAACGTGTGTGTTCATTGATAAATTTCACAAAAATGGACGATAACCACCAGTTCATTACCAGGAATTATGCCCCTCCAGAAAAGAGCTGTTTGGTGAGCAAAGCAAGCGAGTTACGAAAACTGCGGACAACAACCGCGGTCAACCTACCTTACAATCTCTTCCCCTTGCTGCATCACTATCATCCGCCCGACAAACCTGAGAGGAGAGAGAGGGATCTCATGATCTGACGCAAGTAAGCCATTAAGAAAGACGAGAGGCGGGAGGGAGAGTGCCGGCGGGCTAATTTAGCGGTCTAAAAATACGGCCGGCCCTCATGTATCAGCGGGCGATGTGACAGAGGGGGGGGGGACAGTGACAGAGCGGCGCGCGTTAGCGTGAACCTGCGACGGCGCGGGGAGACTGGAGGTCGGCTCGATGAAAGGCGTGCTCCCAATTTTTCCGTCCCCGGCGGGGGGGCGCGTGGTGGCGGGGCCGTACCTGTAGAGGTCCGCCTCGGGCTGCTGGCACTCCACCACGGCGCTCAGGGCCTCCAGCTGGGACGCGTCCCTGCACGCAGCCGTCTCCGGGACTGCGAAGTGGGTCTGCGAGGAGTCGGGGGGGGGGGGTGTGGGAAGAAGGACTCGCTCAATATTTCAACTCTCTAATGCATGTTACATACAAACAGTGTATCTGCTGCAAAGCAGCAGACGTGGGTGAAATACATATTCAAACTCTAGATGCCAGTAATTAAAATTCCGGCATATCTCCGGGACTTACCAACCAAAACGTGCAATAAAATGAAAGATTCTTTTAGAATATTGGCATAAACAGATCTTTTCAAAATGTTCACTAATCTGCATGATTTTTCTCTGGTAATTAAATGGTAAAAGCACTTAAAATAATTATTTGCCTGAGGCGTGCTCAGTACATACTGTCAGTCTACACATAAATTGTGTTGAGTACCAGCCCCATCACAAGCTGTCGCAGAGGAAGCCCTTCGTGAAAGAAAACAAGGCTCTGATTCCCACACACTTGTTATCAAAGTGACCGTAGAACAGTAAGACCTCAAAACAGATCCCAGCCTCATTTTGAGTCTTGCCACACCTCAGATGTTTTTGTAATAAAAAGCCATAGTTAGTAAAAAAAAATAAATGACAGTTTATTCCACACAAATACATGTGACCTAAAAACGAAATTCCGTGAACCACATTCGTCTGCATAGAGGATCAGACAGAGCTATTTCAGACGTCGAAAGTTTCTGACACTCCACTGGTTTTGATAACCCCACCAGAAGACAGAAGCATACCGTTTTTTAGGCTCGGAAGGCGAAGCCAAAAAAAAAAAATCCAAACCTTCAGATTGGTCTCTCCGTCCAGGCTGGCGGTGGTGATGTGGCAGGTCCCCTCCGGCCTGTCGGACGACAGAAGGACCAGGTCCGCGGGGAACGTCTCGTCTTTGGCCACCCTCACGATATCCCCAACCTGCCGGGGAAAGAACGGCAGTGCCACAGACGGGCAGCGTCTTCCAAATTAAAGGCGAAATGGAAACTCCAAAAACACCGCCGCTGTACTGCAGTTACGTTCATATCCAGCTTAGAAACACATGGTCGTGTCTCATTTTCATTTTCATGAAACCTGAAACTCAATATTGCTCACTGTCGTTCCATACATTCACAATCACTTCTCACTGAAATATCAAGGCATTATTAAATGCCGCAATAATTAAATTAAGTGTCATGGCATTGCCAGATTCTCAAACCGACATTCCTTCAGCAGAAATGGCCTTTCAAATTGCTTTTAGTTCTATGATCCAGTTTTGTGCAAAAAAACCTCAGCAGCGTTACTTTTTTAACAACAGCTGAACAATCCCTCTCGCACATTGCACATTTTGGGCCAGTAAAATCTTATCGTCGTAAACCTTCTGGCATAATCCTAAATGTCAATAACCGAGAGGTTGTAAGTGTAAGCCAGGCTTTCGTTAGTGTTTTCATGTGTGGGACCCCCGGGTCACTCACTCGGATGTTCTTGGACCGGGTGTGCACCAGGCTGCCACTCCGTACCACAAACACGGGGGCCCCATTGACCTCGTTGTCCGCTTTGTGCCGTAGCCAATCCTCATAACCCTGTGGTGAGAAAAACAACCGGCATGGTGAATGCATGAATTTTATCATGTTAACTGTCTACATTATCAATGTATCGTACTTCCATATGTCTACTGTTAGACTGAAAAGTACTGTAGAAATCAATTACGAATAATAATAATAATAAGAAGAATTATTATTATTATTATACATAATAATGTATTATAATAATAAATGATAATAGATTGTTATTATTATTATTATTATTATTATTATTACAGGCAGTGTTCTGAATGGAACAATTGGAACAAACATAGTCAATCTGCGCACTTGATATTGTGAATCTGCTCCTTGTTTAAATAATGTACATCACCCAAATGAAGATAACAATTCATTCATACATTCTGGGAAGGTTAAAACAACATTTTTGCCCGTAGCCATGTTTTGTTTAGCAGTTTCATATAACAGAAACAAATATGACAATGATATCTCTGTTCAGGGGCCCTAGATTTAGATCTGTACGGTGAAAAAAGGTGAAAAACAGGAACACAGCTTCACATTAAAGAGCCCTTACCTGCTTTACAGCCGTTACAACAATGACAAAGAATAAAGGAAGTCCACTGGTCACAGGGGAAGTAGGTGTGTCTACCATGAGCTGGAAGACACAAGCACCACACATATCACATCCTTCCTGCACACACACCACACTTCAGCCAAATACTTTATTTCAAACCATTCAGACAGTAAAATTCCAGCACATCACTGCCATTTTTTAAAGGAAACATCGATTTGATTTTAACCGATACTTTCCGTCGTGCTGAAATTTCTCAGGAAATTGCAGACGCTTTCCAATTTTACTGGCACATAAACAGTTGAGTTATTTTTTTCAAATGGAGGATCTGACCCAGGTCTTACAGGCACATCACTACTCAGCATGCCCGCGTAAAACCTAACTTCTTTTTTTCAGAGTGGAGCGAGAGATCAAAGGCCGCTCGGGCATTTTTTCGAGTGGGTGGAAGTAAAACAAGTTCTCTCAGAGTGAAACCAAAGGACGACCGCAGGACCGCTGCTGTGGACGTCCTGACTGAAAGGACGTGCGTAAGCCCGCCTACTGCGTCACTGACCCTCTGCGGTTCGAGGCAGCGCACGTACCTGGACCAGAAAAATGATCAGGAAATAAAAGTTGGCTATTCTTCTGAACTGCTCGAATAGATTCTTCGGGACAAAATTCCAGATGGTGTACTGCAAGGAAGAGATAAAAGGGAGACAGGTTTGGGGGGGGGGGGTTAGATGAATGACTTCCAAATTAGAAGCTAACAATAAATCAGTTCTCAGAGTCATATTGGTCAGGGTACCTTACTATAAAGGGCGGATATTTCTTTCATGCGTGTTTCACAAGCCACCGTGCGCAAAGCTGGTTTTCAGCTGAATGCTACTCAGTTAGTGTAGCATATTGGCTAGGGGAAGGGACTTTTAACTGAAAGATTGCAGGTTTGATTCCCATGTGCAGCACAGCTGTCGTACCCTTGAGCAGCACACGTGACACCAATTGTTAAATATCCCCGATAACTGACAAATAAAAATTGACGCAAATCGACGAATGAAAATTTTCGAACGTATAAGCCGCTCGTCACTCTGGATAACGGGATTCGCTTAAGAAAATAAACAGTTTACTGTATTGTACACAGAGTGGACAAGTGCATCAAACTGGTTTACCTTGGATGAAATGATTCTGTTGTCTGCAAACCTCTGTGGCACATAATGGTCCTGCTGGGGAAACCTGTTAGCAATGTAAACCGTTCTTGTGTCACTCAGATGGGGCGGGGCAAAGCCCTGGAAAAGAGAAGGAAGAGGCACAATAAACTGAACAGCTTATATTCGGAGCGAAGCAGAAAGTGTTTTTTGACCGAAAGCCCAAAAACCCTGCAAGAGCCCATTTGCTGCACGACCACAGAATTCACTTTGAAAATATCGTCGAAAAATTGACGGTGCATTTGTATGTTGGCAAAACGTTTTCGCAATACGACATAACAACAAAAACAACCAAAGGGAGACAAACAGACAAACAATAAATCTCTACTAAAATGACATGTAAATTGAAGTACATAAACAGTGGGGAACATATGGTTCATTTTATGGTAATGTAGGGCGGTTTACAGAAGAGGGCCCAAAGGAAAACAGACTCTGTTTACTGTGTGGACAGAGAGTCAGCAGGGCCTGATAAAGAGACAGCGCTCAGTCACAAAACATCCAACTAGATTGGCGTTATGTAAAAACCTAGGTTCTCCATAATGCAGTGTTATCATGTTTTGTATTGTTGAAAACCGATGTCATGGGGAACAAGTTGGTGTCTTTGGTGGTGGGGTGCCAGATACAAAGGCTAACCCGCTGTGGCATGCTTGCAGAGATAGCACAAGCAGGATCATTAAGGTACTGTTTTGTTGTCGTTGCATCTTTATTTGATTACCTGGTATTTTGCTTTGATCTCTGAATATATAAGGGGGAAAGGGCAATGGTTCAGGGAGACTGGACAATACGACCTCCTACGCATATGCGTATAGCCATCTTACTAAACATACTCTTTTTTGTTTATTATCGGCATTACACAACAACATTCACTTTAACCTGCCATTCCTTTTTGATTGTTACCACAGCACACCTAGCAGTTTCAGGGTCCTAACTTAAGGATAGAACTCAAGATATCTGCACCCTGTAGTCACTCGCCTAAACACTAGTGCCGTAGCAAGATACCATGCAACTGTATCCATGCGGGCTACACACGCCAGAGGCATGTCTGCATCTACTACCTACGGTAGATAGTGATCCGTATAGAGAAACACTACTGGCGGATCACTTGCAGTCCCCTTCTATGCTAAACTGTTAGCACAGAGGAAAAGTTAAAACAATTTAACTTCTTTGAACATTTTTGGAGTCAGAAAACTGAGAACATGAAATGAATCCCATTCCAGTGTCACCGGGTAAGATTACACTCATTCCATCGCCACTCAGATACTTCCGCTGTTTCTTGCAGTAACACTGAGTAAACAATATTCCCAATTACAATATATTGCCTTCATGTGTTCCAATGGTTAAGTTACCTCGGAGACAAGGTAAGCATATTTGCAGAGCCATATTTCTGTCCCAAGCGCCCAAGCTACATGCAGCTTCTATGACATAATCATAAAGGAACCTGCACGGCCTTGCAGCTGATTGGCTGTCATATCAACAACAATAGATAGGTGAGACATTTTTTTTCCAGGAAGAGTTTCACATGACCTCTGAAGTTTGGAGGTCTATAATGTTTTTTTTTTTTTTTTTAAAGACACCCTAGATGGGCCCCGCGGTCTGGTGCGGAATCCGGATCATGCTAGTTCCAGCTCCGGCCGACAGCCCTAGAGGAAGACGCACAGTCGGCTCGAGCACGGCCAAGAGTTTGGGAGGAAGTTTTTCGTCTTTTGAGCTGCACGTGAAGCGTCTCCTTCCGGCTCGCGTCTGTGTGAGGCCCAACTCGTGGACTGCAGGGCGATAAGAAGCAGCACCTCTCTGACATCACCTCTTTGGAGGAGAGGGCATTCTGGTCCGCGCTCTGCTGAGCTGACAGCCGAGACAGTCATGAACGACGCGGCGTGACCTTAATCGGGCTTTTCAAATTCAGAGGAAAGGAAACAATACACAGTGAGCTCCATGATTTTTGGGACGAAGACATATGTTTTCTTGATTTGGCTCTGTGCTCAACAATTTTAGTTTTGTAATCAGGGAGGACGGAGTGTAGCACTGTGGGTAAGGAACTGGGCTTGTAACCGAAAGGTTGCAGGTTCGATTCCCGGGTAGGACACTGCCGTTGTACCCTTGAGCAAGGTACTTAACCGAAATTGCTTCAGTATAGCCTATATCCAGCTGTATAAATGGATAGCCTACAATGTAAAAATGCTATTTAAAAGTTGTGTAAGTCGCTCTGGATAAGCGTGTCTGCTAAATGCCTGTAATGTAATGTAATCATACAATTCACTTGTGCTTAAAGTGCATTCTCGGGTTTTATTAAAAGGTGTTTTTATACAGTTTGGTTTCATGTGAAAATGACATCACTTTTTGTAAATAGCCCCCCAATATTAGGGCACCATAATGTGTGGGATATATTAATGTTGTGCACAAGAAAAAAAAAAAGCTACTGAACACATCTGACTGATCAGAAACAAATATGAAGCCATTTCACCCAACGTTATTGTGCCCTGAAATGGGGGGACAATGTAGGCTATACAGCATTGTAATTTCTACAAGGTCAAACCAAAATGTAGGCTATACAATACCCTTCAATAAAAGCTGAGAATCTGCACTTTAACCACCTATACATTGTTTGGTTGCTTGATTACAAATCTAATGTGGAGTACAGAGCCAAATCAAGAAAAAATGTCTTTAGGTTTAAATACACTGAAATATGACATACGATGTGGTTCATAATGGAGCCACGGTTATATGTACACTCAAAAAAAGTAATCATTGCATTTACTTAATTAAATTATGGACAGTGGTTGTACGCAGTATTATTAATATGTGACTTCAACTGATTGAGTACTTGTACAGTTACTCAATCAGTTCACATCGCATATACCTAATAATATAATAATAGGGGCGACATAGCTCAGGAGGTAAGACCGATTGTCTGGCAGTCGGAGGGTTGCCGGTTCAAACCCCGCCCTGGGCGTGTCGAAGTGTCCTTGAGCAAGACATCTAACCCCTAACTGCTGTGGCGAATGAGAGGCATCAATTGTAAAGCGCTTTGGATAAAAGCGCTAGGAATGCAGTCCATTTACCAATATGGCAGGCAACCACTGTCCATAATTTTATTAAGTAAATGCAATGATTAATTTCCTTAAAGGTATGCTAAAAACATTTCTTTAACAAGGATAAATTGCGGTGGCTACGTCCAAAGCGAACAAAGCGAGCAGAAAACTCAGCAGACGCATTCTGTCTCTGATGGTGTCCTGCTGCACTTTCCACAGAGAGCGATCAGGCTGAGTCTGTTTCCGGCTGCTGCTTCACGACCAGTCTTCGGACGAAGCTTCATACTGCTCTCTGTCCTGGATCTCTGCTGTAGAGAACTCTGGTTCATACTGGCGAATGGCGAGGTCTGATTCCTTCCACCAGTTAATAGGATATTAGGATCCAAAAAAATGTTCCTTGAAGGTGGAGTTAGCTTCAACACGTTGCTAAACTCCACCAGTTCACAACACCTGCAGTGGCTTCCTAGACACACCCACTCGCTGGAAACGCTTGCAGTCAATGGAATCTGCATACATTAATGCAAATCAACGACCAACACAACCACACCCCTGGATACTGCAGTGCAAACAGGGACCCAAGTGCCAACTACCCCCAAGGGCATTGTTCTGTTGTATTTGGAAACAAAGGTCTCTTAAGCACTGATAATTTCTGAACAGGAACTAAATTAGAGATATTCTTAATATTACCATTCTCTATGGCTCATGTTTATTCTTTTTTTTTTTTTGTGAAGGTTCCCTTTAATGCATTTTCACTTAAAATTCACTTTGAAAACACAATGCAATTTCACCAGTGAAAAGTCAGTGTGCCATGAAATTCTGGTTCGGGAGCACCAATCATTCTAAATCATAAGTAAAATGTTCCAAGTAAACGTTAGTTTCCCAGCCCTGTCACCCATACTGCAGTACAGTACAACCTCTACCGTGCATATACTACACACAAACGCAATGAAAACACATCTATATTGTTTCAGGAGCACAAAAAGTGTACTTTTGACAGCAAAATAAAACTAATTACAGGCAGCCTTAATCTATTATCATGGAGGCTTCAAACAAATGGTCTATTTCTTCCACAGGCGAGTCAGCTCTATAAAGATATACTCAAGATCTGAAAGCTATTTTTTCCCATGTGTGTTCTCCTGAAAGTCATTGTGCACAGGACATTTCCTGTGTCATCGGTATGCTTTAAAACAGGAATGTGTTGAGACAGCTTTGCAAAAAGAGAAATGAAAAGCATTAGTGGAATAATTTCCAGTCACATCATTAAGGTCACAATGAAAATGTCACTGATTTGTCTCCAGTATCGTAGATGTGCATCTGTCCTTTCACTTTACAGACCCAGTTTTCACTTCAAATGAAATGAACCATCACACAGATTCAAGGCTGTTCAGATATGAAATGGCATAGAATAATGGTCCCATTTTGGATGAAGCTGATGACAGCCTTTGACTGATAATATGAGAATGATGTGAAGAGGGTTGAATAAGTCTTTCAACACCAGGTTTGAAAGAGGAAAAATCAATTAGACTAGTTCATATGCATATCCAGCCTGACTGGCCTGCTTTGGCTTAGTGTGTGCTTTATTACAGGCTGGTATAAATTAACGCCATTAAATAAATATCTGCCCACAATATTGTACATATCATTTCATAGTTACTCATTTTGAGGAGCTGTTCCTAATGTTCACAATACTGTTTGATCAGTTACACACATACAAAATAAAAACTACAGCGTTTCATTATTAGAAAGAACACAAATATGGTCATTTCAGCTCAGTAAATCTAGCTATCGTAACGCTCACTGTTTTGTTTACGTTCGTATTATTATTATTATTATTATTATTATTATTATTATTATTATTATTATTACTGCTGCTGTTGTTGCGGGACATTTGTACCATCAATCCCGCAACTCAAATGGCGGTAAATGCTAAAGCCAGTTAAACTTTCTGCCATCCATCTAAGCACGTTAGTAAATAGAAGTCCCCTTTTAGCTTTACATCAGTACTCGTGGTCCGGTCGGTTCATTCTGTATATAGAACGAATATATCATGACAAAGGTTTAAAAGGGGCCTTGGGAGAAAGAGGACTGCCCCAACAGTGAAAAATACCGATGTGTCAATATGGCCCTGTGCTCGAGAGTTCAATGGAGCGCTGTCAGGCTGCCAAGTAATTGAATCGTAGCCTCTTTTGATTGGCTTGTTTAATATAAATCTGATTAGCACTTCTGACTCACTTGGACCGCTCTCAAAATGTAAGATTCATTGAAGCTGAGTAATTACTTCCCACACTAAAGTAACCCCGCTACAAGGCATTTGTCTGGTTCTTGACTAGCAGGTTACCTAGCTAAGATAGGTAGCCTAATAATAAATAATAACATCGAACTTTATAAACCTGTGGTACTTTTTTTAAAAACCTGTTGAACTTTATAAATATGTGGTACACTTGTGAGTCAACGAGAAATGACCTTTAAAAATATACCCAGAAATATTCAGCACACTTGACAGGTAGCCTGATCTGTTAGCTGAATGAAGTAGCTTCGTTATATCTAGTCTAACGACTTTAGGGACCGTTTCACCAAACTCAGCGTTAAACAGACTTGTTTTCTTGGATAACCCAGCGGCCGTTAAAGTTGCCTTAACGTTAGCGATTAAGCTAAACTGCTGTTACTTTATACGCTTGTGCGTAATTTACAACTTTTCTACACAAGTAACTACTATAACTTTTCCATTTCCAGGTCACTACCTGGTCAGCTCACCCAGCTAACACAGCTAGCCATTACGCAAACTAAGTTCTAATAAAAGAAATAGTGCAGAAATACATTAAATGCAGAAATACATTATCCACAGGTAGTGTCGGCTCAGGTTACTAATGCGTTGCCGTTTTCTGGCTTCCAATATAATATTTATTTTCCGTAAACTTGTGGCAGAAACCCATTTTACTTCGGAGTCGGTTAGCCAGTTGCCAACATTAATGACAGTTGCGACGTGACTGCTTACCAGCTGTTGCCGTATCCAGCGTAGCATCCTGGTGATATCGCTCAGCAACTCCAAAAATGTAACTTTCCCAATACATACAGCTGGCTAAAATTTTACTCCGTCAATCGGCGGTCCTCGTTCACGTTATGCAAACCATTTTCTCTTTTCACGTCCCCTCTTCGCAACTGCGTGGGAATCCCCCTCCGGCTCAGCACTCAGTAGATGGAATGCGCTGTTTGCGGCGTATGCTCGCCTCCCCTTCTGCTTGCGCCACTGCTCCCTTCGTTGCCGTTCGACCGCAGGCTGAGTACATACAGGAAATGACGCCATTGTCTTGCTACTGACAGCTGCTGAGCTCTCTGGCCTAGCAGGGAGGATGTCACATTTTTAATGATGGATAACCTACGGTCTATGTGGAAAACCATGATTGGAAAAAATTGGTAGAATGTAACTACTTTGGAGAGCACATTCTAACTATACATAATGTAACAAACAGCAGCTACATTTTCTAACGTATAATTAGCATGTCAATTTTCAAACTAAGTGTGATTCATATCACATGGAAATCCATGTCAAGAAGTACTATAATGTTCACAAAAGTGAAGTTACAACGATGTAAAAGTTTTATGGTCTAAAATGATCTTCAGTTAACAGTTAGCATAGCAGTTGGTCTCTCCCGGCCTGGGCCTTTCTGTGTGGAGTTTGCATGTTCTCCCGGTGTCTCTGTAGGTTTCCTCCCACAGTCCAAAGACATGCAGGTAGGCCGATTGGAGACGCTGAATTGCCCATAGGTATGAATGTGTGAGTGAATGGAGTGTGTGCCCTGTGTCAGATTGGCGACCTGTCCAGGGTGTAACCCAGCCCAATGCATGCTGGGATAAGCTCCAGCACCCCCTGTGACCCTGACCAGGATGTTTGGTCTAAAATGTTAAGCATGGAAACAGTATATAGTTTCAGGGGAAACAATGGAAGCACTAGAATACAATTCATTAAACTGCCATTTATCTGTATGACATATTTCGATCACACATAGAGTGATTAGCAATTGTAGCATTTACTCCAACAATGAAAAATCCAACTGGCCCTATTTGAAGATGTGTCTCAGTGCATTTTTATTGTAGCAGGAAAATGGTATTCTCTGCTTCAATGCAAATTTTATTTTCAATGCTTGTTTAGTCACTTCACAAAATTTGGAAGATTGCACATTTTGAAGACACAAGCAGACATTTTAGTATGGGAAGCACCTTTTGCATCTGAATGTATTGGCAATAGAGTTTCAACAAACCTTCTCCAGGAACCACAGTTCTCAATCTTTTTAATGACTAAAGTGCACATGCTATGACGGAAATCAATGTGCCAAACCCTTGCAGGACTTGCATAAATCCTGTTGATTAAATGAGCAAAACTTGTTTTAGCAGTGGCATCTTTGAGAGCTTTTATTTTGAAATATTGAGAGCTTAGGAAATCCTACTGCATAGTGACAATCTTTTTCTTCCCGTGCGTGTATGGTCACAGAAATAAATGGGTAAACTCTGTGACTACTAGTGGGGAATTATTATTGTTTGTAATGATGTTGCGTGTGGTGTGTGGTTCACTTTAGTTCACTTCAACTGGTTTGGCAGCTTATCAGGATAACAGTTTGATATACTGTACAAAGCCCACCTGTTATTTTTTAACTTCATAGACCACTGTTAAACATAAATACACACACACACACACAGACAATTAAAATCAGAATGACATCCTCATAGCTGTATGGCCTTTCTTATCATTAATCGCTATTACGTAATTATGTTCTTACATACACAATGTGTTGGGCAACAATTGCATAAAAACCTCATACTGCTGCAAGTAATATCCTAAGTCAGTTACTGTAAGTCAATCATAAAAGTTGCTTAATATAGTGCTAAAAAGTAAAGTGGCAGATAGGAGAAAATAGTCACATCTTAGGATGCTTTTCTCAGCATCACTCAAGATAACAATGCAACAATGTTGTAATTATTTTAGGAATTAACATATAATTATTCAGTTTTCTCTGGAAAGTTTGCTACTATTGCGACATTTTATCATATGTGTGTTTCCACACTATTCATATTATTGCTACTTGTATATGAAGTCTTCCCAAGTAAATAAAATTAAAATTAAAAACTAGAATGTGAAGTTTATGTATAAACTTTAGTGTGATTGCTTTGGTAATTATTTAGCTTTTTTCCAGATGAAAAAGTTAGAGAGCTGTAGCAACTTGAAACTTTACCAGTGTAACCTTATGGCCATTACAACCTAATGCGACTTTGTAAACAACTTTGTATCAAATAGTGGCGCTGTTATAAAATTGTGTCTTTTTACCACTTCGATAAGTCCAGAAAAAGCATTCAAATTAAGTGTTGAATATCTCAGCCATTGCCTGCTGTACAGAAATGGCAGACCACTCAAAATAAAGCTTTATACAACGTACTCTTAGCCAAGGTGAATATTATGAAGTTGGAATGGCATGTCTCGCTTAAAACCCTATGAGAAATTTAGGCAGAAAGAAAATAATCTTAAAAAGTTAGTAGAAGGCAACTTTCTCAACGGCAGCAATGTTGTGAAAACGTCTTTAAAATCATAACACCGATTGGCCCTGCACACAGAGAAATGCACTCCCACCCCCTGCATGCTTCCTTTTCATTAACACTAGCCGATCTCTATGGTTTACTTTTATAATTTGCTTGTCTGTGTTTGAACTATTGAGGCTTCAGTTTTCTCTTATGGCCTATCATCAGTTTAAATGCTGAGATAAATACATCATTTATTACAGGGAGCCAACTGAATGACAACATGCGCCAGAATTGTTTGAAATTAATTACCTAAGGTACAATGACATTCAGTGCTGCAGAATGCCAGAACATACACTATATGACCAAAAGTATCTGGACACACCTTGGTCTGGGGCTGTCTTACGTGGTTTAGGCTAGGCCCCTTAGTTCCAGTGACAGCAAATCTTATTGCTACAGCATACAAGGGGAAGGCCCTTTCCTGTTTCAGCATGACAATGACCCCGGGCACACAGAGATGTCTATATTGAAATTGTTTTGTCGAGAATGGTGTGGAAGAACTTGACTGGTCTGCAAAGAGCCCTGACCTCAACCCCATCCAACACCTTTGGGATCAATTGGAAAGCCTACTGCGAGCCAGGTTTAATCGCCAAATCACCTCACTAATGCTTTTTTCACTGAATGGAAACAACTCCCTGCAGCAATGCTCCAAAATCTAGCATAAAGCCTTCCTAGAAGAGTTATAGCAGTAAAAGGTGTCCACCTCCATAATAATGCCCTTAATTTTGAATGAGATACTGGATGCCAGGTGTCCACATACTTTTGACCATGTAGTGTATGTGGCCAATTAGCCCGCAAAATAAAGAGAAACAAGTCAATGCATAAACAGCAGGTCCAATTCTGTTCTCGTAACATGTTTATTTGAATTAGTAGATAGTGAACAGTTCCAATGAGGTTCCAGGCTTGTAAAATGAAGTTACAGGTCTTTTATTGACACAATAATTTATTGTAAAACTGCACGGAAATAGTCTAACAGAAATAAAGCTTGTCACAAACTTGTGTTTTGTTTCTTTTTTCATATGCATAGGCTTACAACAATATTATTAATATACACTATGAGGCCAATTAATTCGTAAAAATAAGCAGTGGTCCGGAGATTGTAAGAATGATACATCTTGCCTATAATTTCTCTGCAGTAATACACCTTAAACAGCAAATAACTATTTTCTTACAACAGGGAGACAGCTGCTTATGAATAGCCTAGTGTAGAATATAAAAACACAAATGGTGAAATAGCTTAAGGTTAATCATGCAGATAAAAAGCATTTATATCTGGATAATATCTTAGCTGCAACACATTACATATAGCTAAGCATTCTTTGGCCACGGGTGCAGTATTTATTAAATTTCAAAAGATTAACGCAGCGTAGTTATGTAAATTAACACAGCCAATTGGCTTCACAATACCAGCAGCTAAATGCACTTTTCATGTTGCCATGCCAATTTACAAAACCTTGTTTTATGGAGGTATGATGCCTGTCTGTTGCGATATTATTGTTAAATTACCATTATTATAAGTATTTGGTAATTTTATTCAGCTTGGTGGTTCACTTCACCACAAAGTGATGTCTTTTCTGTTTTCTCTATGTGTCCTATTGGCTGAAATAACATCACATGTAATATTCCTATGTGTCCAATTGACTGAAAGATCATTGCATGTACTCAGTCCTCACAAGGCTCAATCGCCTCCATTCATTGCATTTTATTTTTCATTCCCCATTCATTCTCTATGAGATTTTTTCCCCCAAAAAACTTTAAATATTTCAAAAGCCATTTGGAATTTCAAAAAGCCTTGTATGAACGAACTGCTCTGAAACAAACTGAATATTATAATGTTGGAATGGAATGTCTAGCTTAAAAGCAACCACACTAATAAGTATGCAAAAGAACCGGTTGCATATTGTTATATATAGGTTACAAGAGAACAGTTTGCTGAAGCACTAACAAGAATAATATGTATGCAAGAGAACAGGTAGTGTGTTGCTCAAACAACCACACTAAATATAAATAGCAAAATCTTTGTAAGGGAACAGGGATATAAAACGCAGAATTATCATTCGACAGGGGAAACATATATGCTTTTAATATTTTACCAATTGAAAAAGTAAAGTCTATACCCTACTTGTTACAGAGATGTGACAACACACAACATTTTACTTTCAAAATTTACCATAGAGGTATTGGGGTCTGAATAATTATTTATTATTTAAATGCAAGTTAACTTTTGACCGGAATCTATTAAGTGCAGCGTAGCAACGTCACCCAGTGGCCACTGAGATGAAATATGAATTCCTGCTGCGGATTTAAAGGGCACATGTGCCAGGTCTCATTAGCAGCACATTCATTTCCCTCTCTACCCGCTTCACTGAAATTGCACCCAGGGGACCCCGGAATTAAATCTACCGTCCTCAATCAATACGAATTGAGCCAATGACACTAAAAGCGAGGAATGTTATTTTTCCGCTTTTCTCTTGCGGTACAATGGTAACTGATTGGATAACCATAACAGGACATTTTAAGCAGGTTAATGTGCATCAGCAGTAGGCTACAGTTATTCGTTCGCCCCTTGTTAAACCGTGGACTAAACTATTGCAAAATAATTAATTAAAAAAGATATTCTTTTTGAGCTTGGGCTCTTGTCATGATAACAATTTAGAAGCTGCGTAGCTGTTTGTTTATTTATTTATGTATTTATTGTATGCAAATCTGTCATATATTCAATTCATAACAATTTAGGATACAAGCATCCTCAAATGAAGGAGTATCTCACAAGGTTTAAATTGTGCTGGTATTATTGTAAAGATGTGTAAATACTATTTTTGTACAGTATTTAAAAAGAATCATACCATGATCAAACCAATTGGCATTAGAGCATATATTAAAAGATGTGTACACTTTATAAGGCTATTCAGAAAACCTTAAGCATGATATGTTATGATAATATGCTATATTAAAGTATAAAATACCACATTTGTTTTTTGTTTAATTATAAATCCACAGCATTTGCTCATCTTTTGACATTACTGTAAATGATAAATAGAGCTGCACAAGAAGCTTGCAATTTTGTAGCATAGCATAGAATTGGGTATGATAGACATAAGTCAGTCAATAATAGCGTGGTGCTACGTTGTTTTTACAAATCCTAAAATGCCTGTTATTTTTATTTTTTGGGTGAAACATAATATAATATTATTTATTATATATATTAATATAATATAGTATGAAAAGTATGAAAAATACATTTGCATTTGTTGTAGAGACTCCGGTAACCAAAGGAATAAATCGGACCGTACTGAGTAGCAGGGGAACAGGCATGTAGCCATGTTGTTCAGTCTAAAATGTGGGTTTGTAGCCCAGGTTCTCCTTGTGTAGGCTGCACCACAAATGTCCTTGGGGTGTGTTTAAACTAACACCCACCCGTTTAACTCCTGTCACCATATCTCATTAACAGAGATAGTGCAGGGCTGAGTTATCCATCCAGAACCAGATCTGAGAGGCCTTGTTGAACTCTGACCTCGAAGAGCAAATTTCCTTTGGCTATCCAATATCTACCCCAAGGGAGAATAAAATAATCCATAGTCTTAAAGGCACACCAGTGGCAGTCCCCTGGAGACCATCACTGCACATAGGTTATTAATGTAGCAAAGCAGATCATCACTAATGTGACATCTTCTCTCACTGTTCAAAACATACCATGAAATCGATAACCAGAAAGATTCAACAACCTCAGTGAATAGTACATGGTACTTTGGTGTGTGTGTGTGTGTGTGTGTGTGAATGTGTGCGTGTGTGCGTGTGTGTGTTCTAGCTTCTATGCAAGATAGAGATGCATTTATATGATCATAATCATCATCAATGTCATCAGACATTCAGGTCTTAAATTATTTCTCCTTATTCTTATAAACATGTTTCATTATGAATACCAGAACTTTAATTTCCCCATTACAACACCTTATGCAAATATTTTCAGAAAGAGGCTACTCAGTAAGTTTTTTGCCTGGTCATTGATGTCCCTCTAGTGGATGCAAATAAAAATACAGTTAAGGAGTTTGTTTCCAAGACAAGTTGATTATTACTTCAAGCCTCACTTTTTTCATAACCTATAGTTAGGTTTATTTCTTGAGCAATTTGTAATAATAATAGATAATTCCATATATTTTCCGTGCCACATATTCCATACACTCACACACACACAAACACATGTAAACACAAACACACACACACACACACAGTATGCACATGTGAAAAAGACACATTTTTAATTACTTAATAGATTAAATGTCTTTTTTTTTTTAATTGTTTCATTAGTTTCATGTAATTATAATTTTACAGGACGAGGTCAACTCCATTCCAAATCCCGATTGATTGGCTGATATAGTATGATAAGGTAGTATAACATTATCATCACAGACTTAAACTGTGATGATAACTTAAAACAATATAAAAGCTTCATTTTGTGAGGGTCTGATTCCAAATGGAATATTAACCCATTCAGTAATTTATGTAGTTTGAGAAGGCCCTTCAAAATTATTAAAAAAAAATATTGTTACTCTGACTTTTCCAAAATACAATGAACTAAAAGAATGTATTGTTTGTATATATATTCTGCAGCTTGAAAGTTTAAGAGTGGATGGGAAGTTCATCCTGTAGCTTCCTGTAGTGACTTTAGACAATTATTTTGCAATCTCTATATCATAATATATCACCATCTTTGTCAGCCGATAATTTATAGAGCCCATAATTCACTTTTTTCAGTTGCCTTTTGCATGTTTAGATGACTGGAATAATTTTGATATGAACAGAAAATGCACAGAGAAGTTTCAGCACTAGAAATTTTAACTTAAAAATTTCTGTTCTCATTACTACTTACATACAGCATTAAACCAGTTATACCCTTTTGAAAAAAGTTCAGCTTGACAGTACAAAATAATTTTAATAATTATACCTTTACTTGAACTGGACTGGTTGCAAGAGTTGATATAAAGAGATTCCGTATTCAGGAGAAATGTCTCCTTGGCTGGCAGAGCACGGTTGGTCAAGTTGAATGCCACAGATGGCTTTCCTTTGTTCATAGTCATAGATAAACTTTACCATCTCTAGAGTGAAATTTTTCTTTTACAGTTCTTGTTTATATTTATCACTTGACTTCTCTTTATTGGTAGTGGATATCAGATCCTCTTCTTGAGAAGTCTCCTCACAGCAGCAATAACTCTTTCTTTGTGAAAGCAATTATGCGGAAGGTTCGGCGAATGGATCTTCATTTTTTGCCAATGATTGGCATCTTCTGTATGTGGAAACCCATATGAATTTATTGGGAGGAATACTCACTTAATGTGATCCAAAAGAGATGTAATCTATGGGGACCTTTCTTCTATACCCTGGTTGAATGTTACTTATATTACCTTCTGCACAATACAGTATTGTGATTTCTTCTATTGTTGCACATTTGACACCAATACCTGAGTAAACACAAAACACATTTTAAAAATGATCTCAGTTATTTTATTAAAAAGGTTATGGGCTGAGAAATCAATTTGCAGTATTACCAGTTAAACTGTCCATTAAAAATGAAACGTCTTCAATGAAGGGTTTCTTTGTCACTGCACGCGTAGTCATGAGGTATGCTACATACAAAGGTATATGTAATGTTGATATTGTGTAGGCCTACCATGCTGGCTATTATAGAATGAACTACAATGCTACAATCAACCATCAACGTTCCAGCAAGAGGGGCCTCTTGAGGGAGTAAGCTTTGATTGTGCTATTACCAGGCAGAAGCATTAAGTTTGTTAGATCACCATACTTATGATCACAATATAAGCTGATTTATGGCAAATCTGTCAGGTAGGTAGTTGGCAAATTTGTTAAGTACATGGGCTACTAATGTCATCACTATTAAAATATATGTGGCAGTGCAAGCTCGGAATTTAAGGGCTCCCTTACAGGTGCCCTGGTACCTCCGCACCCCGTGTACCCCCCTACATCCCCTCCCCCCAAGCTCTGCTTATGAATGGAGATAAATTAGAAATGGCTCAGGGATCATGCCTGATAACAGCAGAGCCGTTTTAACCAGCATGCAGTACAACTCCTCACCACCGAAGGTCACTGTGTACGCATTAATCAATCTAGGACAAACAACTAGGATAGGAAAGCAAGTAGGAGGACAAATATCCTTGTGCAACTCTTGGTTTATGTTGTTTATGTTAGTACGTCTGTACATTGAGAAGTAATGCTGAAGCATTCTTTTATTATTTTAAATGTTCAGTGAAAATTTTGGGACAATGTTTCTTCTCTCAGAAGAGACATTTAACCTAATGCCTAAATACATCATTATTAATAATTTATACATTTAAAAACAGCGTTAAACAGGGTCAAATAATAATGAGTAGGTTGTTTTGACACAAAATAATTTAATTTTAAACAAAAATAATGATGATGGGCATACAATTAGTGCATTTCCCAAAAAATGAAAGCCAAGCAACAAAGCTGAGAGAATGAGCCATAGATTATGATTAGGGCCAGCAGTTTGTCTCTCCTTGTTTTCTGACATTGTACTTCAGTCCTCTGTCAGCTAGAGGTCATGATAGCCTTTTTTGTCAAGCTCCTTCTCAAACAATTATCCCATTTGCACCACCTCAATAAAGCTGATAAAGCAGTTGCCATTAAATATGCACAGACGATGATTGACAGTGATAATTACAAGAGACATGTTCAATTCAGTTATATAACATTTAACCTGCACAAAAAAAGTTGAAAAAAAATGAAAAAAATAAATTCATGATTCAACTAATTACCGAATCGTGGTCTTCAATCAAGAATATAAGGCTGAGCTTAAAAAAAACAAAAACAAATCTGCAGCCACCCCAGCCCTTTTCATATAGGATTGGACACCCTTGCTTTATATGCATGCATTTTGTACTGCAGTGATACTCAATCCTGGTTGTGGAGAGCCAGAGTCTTCTCATTTTAGTTTTTTCCTTATCAGCGACTCAGAACCAAGAAACCAGATGACCTGCTTTAACTGTTCAATTGCTGTGCTATTGAAGTTCTGAGTAACAACAAAAGCAAGCAGACCCTGCGGCTCACCATGACCAGGAGTGAGGACCACTGGCTCAAAGACATGCTTTTTGAAGCAATTAAACTGTCCATCCGTGTCCACTTCTCTTCCGGACCCTCCCCATATTAGATCAACAAATTGTTTTTATAAATGTTTCAATGAGAGTTGTACAGTTAGTCATGTGACTGGGCCATAGGAGTGCCTATAAGGATCCCTGGAGGACTACTATTGAAATACAAGTTTAAATCCCTGCAGGTCACATGGTGGAGACAGAGTGGTGGCCCTAATTATGACCAAAGGTTGGGAGGGAGAGAAAGTCAGTGTCTAAGACATAGCCAAAGGGTCAGCATTTTTGCTCAGGAACAGAAACATACACAGTCTGTATAGTGCCGTTTAGAACCCAGATATTTCTCCCAATTTTGAATGCTCAATTTAAGAGCAGTCTGCTGCCAGCCCCAGCTTCTCCACATCCTTTTAAGGAGGATTAGCTATATGCCACCACGGCGTATTATTTATGGATTTGCCCAGTTTTACAAAGCGAGCAGGAGGGACCGTACTTATGGTGCTCAAATGAACAAGCTGTTTTGTTTAGCCCTCCGGTCAGGTGTGTGTGCGAGAGAGAGAGAGAGCGATGCATACAGGTGTACGCTGAACAATCGGCGGGGGCGGATTGATGTGGTCGGCGGACAGGTTGTGGTTTTGGGCGCTTGCGTGACTACGCCAGCCGCTCGGGGGAGAGGCAGCCGTGCGAACGGGAACAAACCCGTCGCGGGGCCTTTTGTAGCCGCCGAGCAAAACGGGCACGTTCCGTAAGACGCGCTAATCCCTCGCTGATGCCAGCGGAAATTCCGACATCTCCCACGGGGCGCTTAACAAAATCTCCCGCTAAACCGCGCTCTCCTACTGTAATGCAGGGATGACAGAAGCTCGGCCGCATCTTGTTTTCTTTTTAAAAAAAATTTTTTTTTAGCTTTAACCAGCCCCAGGAAGGACACCTGACATTTCAAGAAAACTTGAACTGGTGACCTTCCTTATAGGTAAATATAGGTTTGTAGCATTTCAAAAAGCTTTCACGAGGAGAATAGAGATCCGCTGTGTCAACACAGGGCCTTAGAAAGACTGGGTGCCCCTCACTTAGAGAGGTGCAGCGGGGAAACATTTTGTTTCGGCTTGTTTATGGTTGAGTGGTCCCTCAAGCCTAATAATATTTCCAGCCTGTCTATTTTTTCTATGGCTTCTGTTAGATTCATCCTTAAAGAGCCGTTGCGCTGGCAATGAATGTAGCAGGCCTTTCCAGCATTAGCATGTCTGTTGAGCGCAAGGCTGAAGGCCCATTGAAGGGAAGCAAGCGCTGGATAGGCGTCCAGCTGGGTTAGAGAGCGCAGTGCAACAACAGAGCCAGGCTCAAAACAAAAGACGTGTGCGCGGAGAACTGCAAAGCCAGGAAGCGGACAGGACGCAAGGAACGTATTGGCCAGTTAGATTACACACAAGGCTGGTTCACAGGGTCACGGGAATAAATCATTTTCTTTCGGAGTCGGTGCGATGGACACTTCGTCAGATGTCGCTGCCGCTTTGTCTTTCAGCGATTACTCGAAAGCGGGGGAAGCCACAGAAAACAACATGCACAATGAAAATGAACGATGAATTAACAAAGTACCTCTTTAAGTATCAACCTTAATGATGCTTCTGGAATCAACAAGGCCTGCATCAGATATGAAATTGAAATTGGTTGTACAAATAGTTTCACAAATACTTAGAATGTATGAGCACTTAGGTAGTGTTAAATATACTTGATCTCACGATTCTTTTCTGAAATTAATTATAATTTCTTCAAAATATGAACAATAATAACTTATGGTAATGTGGGCATAATCAGGTTGACACTGGTGTGAGAAAAGGCTTCCCAACTCTGGGAAAAGAATATGCTTTGTTCATTAGCCAGTATTTATTTACTTATTGTAGTGAATCATGGTCATGTGTAGGCGGGGGGGGAGGTGGCAATTCAAGCCAACTCAACCATGAGCTGAAATTTGCTGCCACCAATTAGATTGCAAGATTACAGTGGAAACCACTGCAACTTCGCACACGAGACACTAGTGATAGGTAGGGCCACCTGTTTGTCTCCACCATGTGACCTGCAGGGATTTAAACTTGTATTTCAATGGTAATCCATCAGGGGTCCCCATAGGCACTCCGACGGTACTGTCAAGTGACTATTTACACAATTGAGTTTATAACTGAGACATTAATAAACAGCTCGTTGTTAATATGGGGAGAGCACCATGTGAGAAAACAAGGGGACACAAACTGGTTGCCCTCGTAATAGGTAGACCTCCGGGGATGAGACCAGAACAGAGCTGACAGAGGGGTTTAGCCACTGTGAAGAAGAAAATAAATGTTTAAAATGGTGACACTGAAGCAAAGTTATAATTATTAACTGTTTTTTTTTATTTTATTTAATTGACCTCATACTTATAACTGTTTTAAAAGTAATGAATCTATTACTATATGAATTGATTTATTCTCTACCTGTTATTTGTTCTATTCCGTACCCGCATAAAGTTGTTTGTCACATTTTTGGCCAGCCTGGCTCTTCCCCACTCCATCCTTTCCCACTATCTCAAAACAGTAAAAAAAATTTTCTTTAAATGTATATGTTTCTAAACAATTAATAACAATACAGTACAAGGCAGGAGCAGGAAAATACTTGGTGATGAATGTCGCTTATATTTCAGGCCGGCCACATTGTCCGCGGCCCCAGGGAGGCTTGGACATTAATCACCGCACAGAGGGAGGGCCACGGTCGGGCCCGCTACATTCTTAGCACAGCTTGCTGCTGGGCAGGTGAAGGATCCGTCGCGATGGAGGAGGTGCGGGCCAAGGGGTTGCTAAGGGCCCGCTGTTCCCATGGAGAGTTCAGTCACCGGTTTGATGACACATAAATAGGATGAGTAATTAGATATTACAATGAAAGATTAAGGGCGTTAAATCGATTTAGGGGTTTCAATGGGCAGTCACCTAGGCTTTTTTTCTCTGAAGTTCTTCCGAGCGTCAATGCCCATGTGTTTGTTCATCCCCAGATTTTTTTTTTCAGTGCCCTGTGTGCATTGTAAATATGGCTGTTTCGTTATGTGTGGGGCTGTGTGTGCTGACTGAAACAAAATGGCTTCCTGAGCTGGAGAACATTTGGATGCTTTCCAGGTTGTTAAACCTAGCAACAGGATTTGTCACAGTCTCAATTTGTCATTGATAGTTCTGTGTGCGTGTGTGTAGAGAGGGCGGGGACAGGGAGAGACCGAAACTATACCTGATCATCATCAGACATGCTCACGGGCTTTTGGGCCTTTACCCAACACTGCTCCGTCAGAATAATGAAGTCATATTTCAAGAATGTAACCATATTTTATTATTACAAATGAATGTGTTTCCTTAAAATGGAGGTGACGCATTTGGAAAAGTATGCACATGGCTAAGTGTTTACAAGTATTAGTAAAATTTTTCATGCTTGACATTGAGTGAAATGTGTTCAACTATAGTGAAATGTACTGCCATAAAGAAACAATAAAATAGGACTGCGCACTTTGCAATTACTCTTTTGTCTGGGAAGAATAAAACTGGCTTCATACGGCTTCTACTAACAATAACTACTTTGCCTAAAGAAGATTCTTTATTATTTTATGAATCTACTCACTAAAGTGCTCCACTATGTTTAACAGTGCATATACGTCTACATAGTAATAGGACAGAGGTTTTCTGGTTACCCTAAATGGGCACAACTGCATGGTTTTAGTAACGCACTGATTTCAACATATCATAGTTTATTTGAGAGGGCAGAGTGCTTTGATTTATTTAAATGACTGACAGCACACTGCAGCTCTGCCTATGACAAGATTTTATCACATGAAACCTCAGTCGGTAATTTCTAGTGAACAAAACAATGAAGTATCCATTTAGTGTTTTTGTACATGGCTGGATTCAGTGGCAAAAACCCCTATCTTTACTCCTCTCTAGAATCCAAACCAAAATGCAATCCATCCATCCATCCATCCATTACCTATACCCGCTTATCCTGGGTAGGGTCATGGCGGGGCACAGGGGCCTATCCCAGTGTGCATTGGGCGAGAGGAAGGAATACACAATGGACAGGCACACACACCATTCACTCACACACTCATACTTATGGGCAATTTAGAGTCTCAGATTAGCCAACCTGCATGTCATTGGACTGTGGGAGGAAACTGGAGTACCTGGAAGAAACCCATGCGGACACAGGGAGTACATGCAAACTCAAGACAGAAAGACCAAGGCCAGGACCTTCTTGCTGCATTATGGATTATGAGAATGTTTGTGAACCTTATATTTAATGTATATAGATGCATGAAGCATACACCAATTTGGTGTCTTTTATGGGAAAATATAAAGTAAATGCAGGACATTTAAAGCCATTCATTATGTTGTATTGCATTATACTATTATACAATTGTTTTATCATGAATATATACATCACATATTTGTTCAATAATATATTAAACATCTAATTTCTTATTTATTTAAACATAAGAGTTAATATACTGGAAATATAATTCCTTCCGGTTTGGGAAGGGTAAAACTTAAATGTTGGATCAGCCCCAGACTGAGTCACATTCTTTCCTAATTAACATGTTAGATGTGATTACAAAGCGCAGTTGGTCTTACTGGACTCAAAATTTGTTTTTGCCAAGGCATTTATTCTAAGAGCGATGAAGTGGGTTCCCTCATTGCCTCTGTCTATGGCAGCTACTGTGGGATTCTGGGATGAGAGTGAGCTCTCTCTGTATGGGGTGAACTCTGATTGGCTGGACAGGGGTCAGCGGGAGCAGGTGTTCTAATGGTGTCAACACACTGCTTTCCAACCGGTTATGGTGGCTGATTTGGTGGTTTCGTTTTCAATATAATTCATCATAAATCATGATTGAGTGGAATCTTACAAACAACACCAATTAAAATGCACTTGAATGACATCTGGAATAAATAAACTATGTTTCATACAACATGCTTTGGAAACAACCAAATTATCTTACATAACTATGTGCAGAAAAAAAACATTTGCATAAGTGAAAGCTAAGGACCAGTGTTGATGTGAATGTAGGTTATAGCCATTTACATTTAAGTTGCAAAAAAGGTCCAGTGTACTATACCAGCTTGCCAATACCTTTTGGCAAGATTTGGGTCCTGGGATGGTAGAAAAATTGTGACATACGAGTGCTGAACACATACACAGAAAATATACATTAAAGGCAAACCAAATAGATTGTTTTCTGTGGAACTATACAAAATATAACATAACAACAGTGATGTCTGTGTTTCCTATAATCTGAGAGCATGAAGATGAGAAGACATATTTTTCCCCTTAAAGTTTATGGCTCTATTGTCAATGACATCTTATCATTGTCTGGGCCTTAACTAACACGAGAAAGACTAGAAAGGATGGAACCACATTTCCTCATATTTGAAAATCCTTCAGTTTTTTTTTCTGCCCTCATTTAATTGAAGTGTGAAAAGCCTGCTCTAATATCAAGCTGGAATAGCAGCTTGTCAAACAATCCCATTGCCTATTTATAAATTTACATGCTTAAAACTCTGAAATTAGCCTGAAGAAATTGCTCTATTCATGTTTGACAATTTTGAAATAGAACTAGTCCTGTCTTTGAATTTTTCTCATGTAATAGGGCATGGAATTTGATGATTTTAATCATAGTTATTATGCTTAATTCACTGTATCTTTTAAATTACAGTTTCATTCAATATAGCTCTTTGGACTTACGTATTTTCAGTTGTTGATAATTGGGAGTTGGAGGAAAGCTATGACCAAAAATATATGTACGACATATTTTGGTTCCCAAGTAATTTTAAAAATGAAAAAGTGGAATGGATTACTGATTTTACTGATGTTTCAAACAAAAGCTTTTAAATAAATCTGATTAGTCACTGTAACAATCATACAAAGAGGATGAAAAAAATACCCATGATGCATTTTGGCAGCAAGGTAGCAGTTGTATATGTTGTTTGGAATCACTAAGAAAGACTTGTAGAAAATGTTATATAAAAAAGCTATACATTTTTTTAAATTAAGTCCAAAATATGCCCACACTTATTCACCAATTCTTGTTGACATGAACAATGGAGCTGCACAAAAATATAAAAATATATAAACCCCATGTACAAATGTGCCTTCCTTCTTAGAAAATTTAAAAAGTGACAACCTACATTTAAATTTTTTGTCCCCTTTGAAATCGCATGAGGACAATGAACCTGAAAATCTGAGGTCACTCTTGCTTTTGTTAACAACTCATGGAAGTCAGCGCAGGTTTCTCTTGTCACAAAAGAAACAGGCCCCATGCCAATACAATGTTGGCACAAGATCAGCAAGCCATAGTGAGGATTCTCACTCTTATTAGTTTCCAGTGTGAATTTTCTTTCCGCTATTACATTTGTGCATTAGATACTGTAATATTTATACTTCACGTAATATGCACCTTGATAGACACCCAAAGTTCTTCTGTGAAAAATATGCAAGGTGTTTAATATACAGGCCTTCACTCTATGGGGTGTGTATGTGGTCTCTGTGCGCCACATATGGCATTAGCCATTCTCAATAAATGTTTGAAGCACATGCAGGGCGCTAAGTGCTCATTTTCAGATACTTTTTGAAGGTTTCCAGTACTTCAAATACAGTTCAATCCCAAATCAGACGCACGGCACAGTACACGTTGAATGATAATTCAAGCCACTTGTTATGTTATCCCTATAGCCCTAGGCACCACCTATATTCAGGTTTTAAGCTCGTGCGTATGTCGGCGTGGTGTTTTGAAGATATGTGGATTGCGATGAAAGAAAAGCACCGTGCCCCGTTACTGAGAAATATCAGGCGCCTTCCGTGTGCTCACCTGGTCCTGTAGCTCTTTTACGTCAATATGTACACAAAGGGGAGCTCTCGCCGATGAAAGCAACAGTTTCATTAGTGTTAAACTGCTGCCGATTTCGAGGTTGACCTTTTTAGTTTCACGATCGCAACCTAACGCAACATATCCTTTCACTCTGAAAGAGCTCCCACCAAAATGAAGGCAATATATAAAATCCCTAATCCACAGATAAAGATCAGTCAATCACAGTGGTGAGAAATTATCTCTACTTCTTTGGTAAGGGTTAATGTTGCATTCTTTGACTTTAAGGACATATTTTTATATTTCTACGTCTCAGAACACACTAACATTGTTCATTCTCAGCACTTAAAATTATATATCAGATTCATGTACAGTACCACAATACAGAGCATCTTGTAACAAAACTAAAGATTTCACCCAGTGTTTATGTGTTCGTGACCCATTAACATAAAAAAGAATTACATGTCTTACATCTGATATCTGGATAACATCAAAACACACTGAGTGTAGTACTAGCAATATGACAGAGTTTCTGAAGTAAGCAAATAAGTGTTTCTAAAGGGACAGAATGTATCCATTTAAATGCATGATTGTGGTGGGGCCACACAGTAATTAAATGGGTGATCAGCACATTTATTTTATCCTTCATTAAATGAAATGAAATGGACAAGTCTGGCAGTTGGACTGCTCAACTTTGTTGCGCAAACAAAAATGGATGACGGTGTGGGGTGGGCATATTGTGGACTGCAGCCAGAGGGAGATTATCTGGAACTACAGGAACAATAAATTGGAAGATTATCCTGTTATGAACCCCTCATCTAAGGCTCCTGAAAAAGAAATGAAGTGTCATTTGCTCTGCTATTAATGGCATTTCCAGTGCAGCAGTATACTGTAAGCACACTGATCATTTGTAATGCAGGATGGGCTTGATAAATTTGTTGGGAGATGTTACATATTTCATCTGGATTTCCCTGGGCACGTCTTCAAACAAAACTGTTAAACAGCAGGAAACAATTTATTAGTATGTCACTTGTATAATGGTTTGGCAAACTGCACAACGGTCAGTCACGCCCCAAGCTAGCACAATGCTCTCACAGCGTTGCCGTGCTGCAGCAGCAACATTGCTGCACAGTGGAAAAAGGTTGGCTCAGCATTGCAATGGTGTTAGCTGCGGGCTAACTCTGGGGAGATACAGCAGCTTCTACAGTAGCACCAGGTGACCTCACAGCCTGCAGACAGCTTAAAAGACCCCATGTGGAAAACAATCAGCAGCTCTCTCATAATCAGCCAGCCACTCTGTGAGTTTAATGCCTGTCCCATCTAGAGGGCCTGGAATCGATCTAAAGTTGGACAGGTTACTTCAGCAATCTAGCATCAGCTCCATAACCAACAATATCTACAGTTGGTCTCGCTGAATCACCAATTATGCTGTATATATATATATTTGAGTTTTGTGTCTTAGAATGACACTGAAATGTTGCAGCTAAATAAACCATCCAGTGTCATCAGTAATCACACTTGCAATTGAAACATAATTCTTTGTTTTCAGATGTAAGTACTAACATTAAATGTCAGTAAATGTTTAAATGTTTAGCCTAATTTAGACACTTTTTACTTGTCAAATATACATTTCAGATTTTCTTCTATAAATAATGATTTACATCAAGTATTTAATACGTATTTGAATGCCACAATACAATGTGTTATTGTATTGCTTTGTTATCATATGATAGCGACTTCTTTTTTTTTCAGAAGCTTCAAACGGTAGTTATTTCTCTGTTGAACTTATAAATTGTATTGTTTGTATCCAAATAAATGACGTGTTTTTATTCCAGTACACCTGATTGGCCACTACCGGTTTGCTGAAATGAGCCATCCCATAATATGATGCAGGTTTTTAGTAATGAATCTGTTTTCCATCACAGTAGAGTTTCTCAGGCAATGTTTGTAAGGTATTTGTGCATTTGTGCAGGTATTTACACGATGCAATTCTCATTTGTCTAATTGTGTTTGTTTTTCTCTTAATAAGTGTTTCCCTCCTTGTTATGCAGTGTGTAGTCCCTTAATGTTGTCAACTATTTTGTCTATGAATATTCTGTTTCATCTGTTGTCTTAATTGACATTTTTAGTAACATTACTTATATTTAATGTCATCTATTTTATGTTACTGTGTAGCGGTATGTATGTGTGTTTTTGTGTATGTATGCTTGTGTACATGCATTTCTGTATTTTACTGTGTGTATGTGTGTTTGCGTGTATGTATGCTCATGTATCTTGGTGTCTTTGTGCGCTGCATGCATCTTTGTTTATCAGTTTATCAGCGAGTGTGTGTGCATATCTGGCTGTTTGTGTATTTGTGCTTGTGTACATTGTCAGAGTAAACAACACAAATGAGCCAAAGACATAACTCTGGGCAGTGGTGGTTTCCTTTGGGCTTCTGAGGTGCTCTTTCAATACGGGCCAATAAACCGGCCCTTTAGGGGAGGTGTGAAGCAGTAACCAGTGGTCTTAACTGGGTGTGAAAAGAACCATGGGACTTAACAAGGTCATTCACATAGTCATCCACAAATGACCCCTCTGGGCTACGGGTTAAGCCCCTCCAGGATTTGTAAAGACCAATCACGTGAAGAATTTCCTGTCCTTAATGGCTGGGAATAAAATCTGGGGATGTTTGAAAGGAGTGCTCCCTGTGGGGTAGAGATTTGCTGTTTTAAAGATGATTCTAACACCTGTGAGCCCCCCTCTACAAATACCCCCCCCCCCCCACATCCACCCTACCCCCCAACCTTGCGAACACCGTATCTGAAAACAACGATTTGGTTCAGATCTTTTTAATAATCTCACCATCGGCTGTGAACAAGCTCAGTACTGGTGACAGTATCAAGGTATCCACTATTTCAACTTTTGGCTTGGTTTGGTTGGATGGATGTGTCAGGTTTACCACATTTGTGGTGTATGGGCCATTGATTTCATATGCCTATGTAAATTCTTTCTCTGGAATTTATTTTCACGTTTACCGATTATGTCAAAGAAAACTTTAGATTCACTTAGAACTTTAAAACTTTGGATTTGGTAAGTCTGTTACAATACTTTTAGACAAAGTACGTTTGGGGCCTATTCTCCTCAGTAAATGCTATCATGCAGGGGTAACTCTCTTTCTGGAGTGCTAGAGATTCTGGTTTTTATTCCATCTGAGCTTGATTGCCAAATTTGATTGATCATCAAGAGTCTGAGAATGATTGGCGGAATGCAGGGGTTTGGATCATGGATAAAAACCCAGGAACAGAGTTAACTGCCCCTAGTTTGTAACAGTCTATTCATGAGGCTCGGTGCTAGTAATCTTTCAATGAATAGCCCAAGATGCTCCTGGTCCCAAAGGTCGGCTTGTGCACGTGCACTGAATCTGTAGACACCAGGGTTGCATCCATGTCAATGTAGTCAATTCAGGAAATGAATTTGAATTCAATTAATTATTTGAAAAAAAGTCATGTTCTATGAGGACTTCTCAACTGATTAATTGAATTTCTTCTAATTTTGTGGATTGAAATGAAAACTGCTGTGGAGTTTTTCTCTCCTGCACTGTGGAAACTCCATCATCTCCACGCACACATTCTTTTCCACAATACACAGAACTTACGAGAGGGGGAAGCGGGTGAAGCAGGAGGATGTATTGCTGATTTCTGCCATTCAGTTCTCCTGCTCATTTACACAGAAGCATTTCCAGATGTCTGCTGGTTCCAGGCTGGGTTCATTTCTGGTGCCAATCAACATGCAGCTAATTAACAAGTTCAATTAACATTTTTTTCTTTAACTTTGACTTGCAAATAAATGAATGCGTTTGAGAAGAAAAACTAGAACTCATTTATTTTGAAGAAAAAGTTAAGGACAAGTTTTGATTGAATGTAGGCCTGTGACTCGTCTTCCTCTCTGATGCAGCATCCCCTTTATGACTTTTTTTTTTTTAATTGGCAGAGGGAATTGCAAAAAAAAGAAAGGAAATTGTGCCTTGCCTCCAAAGGTGAGGTAAGAATGGCAAGTGTGTCAGCAGGTGCGTGATGTTGTCTGCTCATGCAGCTCACTCTGTAATTGCCTGAATCCACGCTGCCAGGGTGCCCCACCGCCTCCGTCAATGGCAGTGTCCTCAGCGAATGACAACAGCTAAAATAATTAGTGAGATGTGACTGGTCTGGACTGGTTCTGCCAGGCATTTCATTTTTGTTGTTGAAGCTGCGTGTGTATGTGTGTGTGTGCGTGTTTGTTTGTGTGCATGTGTGTGCGTGACTAGGTGTGTGTGTGTGTGTGCGTGACTGTTTGTGTGTGTGACTGTTTGTGTGTGTGTGTGTGTGTGCGCCTTGCTTTCCTTTCTTGTCCAAGGACGCCCTGGATGTAGAAAGACTGGAATTTTGCACCATTCTGTTAACTCCTAATTGTGATCGTGGCCGGATTAGCTACTTGAGATGAAGCCTAATGCATACGTAGGCTGCTGGCAGTGAGGGTCATTTTCTACAATAGAGCTTTTTTTCCTTCCAAGGTCTTACTCTGTGAAGTGCTAATTAAATGAGGGTGTTGATACAGAGTCTACACTCTACCTCATGCTGGAAGCTTCAAATCCAGCGAGTGAGCCAAGAATTTATGTAAAGTGAAAATTGAGGTACACAATAGCTTTGTCCTTCAGATCATTTATTAGACTCCTTTCCATTTAAGTCTTCATGGCATGTTTATCAGATGTAATGTGGAAATTTTCTTTCAAACTTTTAACTTTTTAAACTTTTTTTGAAAAAACATTGCTATAAAAATTGCACATTTCATTGAAAACGCACAAATCTTTGTAGTGTACTTGAGAGCAATGGGAGGTCCACATGGCGTTGATTTGGCCTCATGGTGGTGCTGTAATAATTGTTGGGTCTGTTAGACTGTATTTTCCATAATTTTGGATTTCTTGGTAAAACAATATTCTGCAACTGTTATTTATATTTATATTTATTTATATTGCAGCGTTTACTCCTTTCGTCTGTAGACACCCACCTTTATAGTTTTTAAAAGAAAGTTGCTTTATGAAAAACTAGGAAGGTCAGTATGAATATTAAGTATTTAGACAACAGTACAAAACATTTAAGCACATTTTTATTTTAATGGCATCACAGTGATAAAAATCATTAGCCAGTAAAATGTTGGTGACATTATATACAGTATGTGCAGCACATAAACCGTTTTTTATTTTATTTATTTTTTTAATTTTTTTAATATTGACACACATATACTATAAAGACAACTTGTTCTCTATCAAAATATAGTTACTTACTGGATTATATCAAAATGCAGTTTATATCATACACACAATGGCCGTCAAGAGCCACTCAGTTCAGGACAGTTATTTTCTATCTCATAGACCACAAGGTCAATATGAATGGGGGTATAATAATTGTTCCATAAGTATCATTTTCCCACTGTCTGTCAGAAGCGCACTGCTGAAAACAAAAATAGATTTCTGATGAGACATTTCACTCAGTATCTTGTCTATGTACTCTACAACACCATTTTAGGCCACACTGATTAATGTTGCTTTGCAAATGTTATTTTAAAATTGTAAATGTAATTAAAAGTAATAGCTGTTACATTTGCCCAAGAGGAAACTTATTACATACTATAGGCCTTTGTTGGTTTAAGAATGTTGTTTCATTCAAAAACTGATTATCAGTCAGGCTATTTATGTCTGGCATCCGCCTACCGCATGTCTCATTCTCTTACAAGTAATGTGTGGATAAGGCAACATAATCAGTTGTCTTCTTCTCTACTGTCTTTAGTATTTATCTGGGATTATAATTTGCATTCATGTATGACCTGAGGGTGAATTCTCTTCTCCTCTGCATTCATTATTTCAGAAAAGTGTCAAGTGCTAACCCATAAAAATACGTGCATTAGAAATCTAGAATGGTATTGGCAATGTGAAATAACATTACATAATACAAAAATTAATGATTTATTAAAATCTTTCAATTAGCTCCTTTAAGGAGGGACTTTTGCATGCGAGTCCACATGGGAAATAATTTTATAAGAAATGCATCCTGATGCTTGATACTTAATAAGTACTGCGGACAGAATGATCAAGCACATCTTTTTGAAAACCCTGATAACTCGGATAATTTCACATGCAGCACAAAGCATACCTTGGAAAGCATTTGCATATTTACACAATGGAAACTTTTCAATGAGAATCAGATTAAAAAAAAATAAATAAAAAAAAATAATAATAATAATAATAATAATAATAATAATAATTAAAAAAACGGAAAACTGACTGTCAGCAGTGAAAAAACATTTAATGGAAGAAAAAACTATATAAATCTTGTTATTTTATTGGATGGACATTAAATACATAAGTGTACGTCATTTTGACAGTGTTTTGAAAAAGCAGTTAAATACTGTAAATGTTTTTGCAAACATTTTACTGTAAATGAAATTTTTTTTATATTGTGGATGAGTTCCACAATATTGTAATGGAATGCATTATGAACACGCTGCATATATGCTACATGACAAACAAACTGGTGTTTTAAATTTGGTTTTTAGAGCATCAAGTTAGCTTTTCTGCATTATGAGCAGTTACTAAACCATAGCTTTAGTTGTTATAATTCTGGCATTCAGAATAACTGTGTGCTCCCTTTCCCTCTTTCACTGTACCGCATCTGAAACTGCTGCTTAACCTGGTTCCCCATCCATCTCATATTCATTTATCCCACCTCTTCTGGAGGTACACGAAATGAGGGGGGGGGCAGACTTCATTCATAGTCGCTCCTCTGAACCCCCCAGGCACAAAAAAACCCCTCCAGTTCTGATTGATGGCTGCTGATTAGCAATGTTAATGACCAGGTGTCCGAGAGCGGGCCAGCTCCTCTCGGCATGGAGGGGGGTCTTATTGAGGGGCCGCAACTGACCCCCCACCCCCCCCCCCCCAAACCCCCCCTCGCACCACCACCACATCACCCTTCCCCCTCAGACGATGGGTCCGGGTGCACCTCTTGCTTGTTAATCTTGAAGGGGTTGGGGGGTGGGTGGTGGGGGGGGGGGGGGTGTTGGATCTGAGGGACACCCGGCCTGAGAGCGGGATGTGATCCTGTAACCACCCGAGAGCATGTTAATCATGTCCGGACTGGCCCAAACAGCTGCGTACCTTCCAAGACCAAAGGACAAGTATTGAACTTTTTGCCAGTCCAGGTCTCTACTCCTTTGTAATTTGTGCTGAATATGAATATAGAATGTAAATAGGACTATTTTGGGAAGCAAACAATTGTGAGAGTTGTGGCCAATGTGTGGTGAGTATAGAGGGGTTTTTCACTCCAAAGAGCAGGCTACAGTCGTCAGTGCTGTTCTCTACAGAAATAGCATGTATGAGTGGTGCATATGCAGAAACATTGGGTTACTATGCGAAATCATAACATGCCTGATAATGCTAATAATACATCTGTGCTGCATTTTGGATTTTAGGGTTCACGTGCTACCTGGACAACACACCGCACCGCACCGCAAGCTTCAGCGTGTCATCTGTCAGGTGCAGACAAAAGAGTGTAGTACATATACTTCCTTCGCACCCTTTCCGTCTTTGAACAGTAATAAAAATATTCTGCTTCTCCTGCACTGAATCAGACTTGAATGGAGTTGCTTGAACGTAGTGCATTACACTCGCTCATACTGTACTTTGATTATATATACTCTTAAAAGAGCCCGTGGTCCAAATTCATGATACCGCACGTGTGATCAAACTAACTTTCGGTGAATGAACGAATGAATGAATGAATGAACGCAATTAAGTTTGGAAATAACGGTGTGGGAAACGGCCGAGACCGATGAAGCAGAACTATTGTCCGCCAACATCTGGATGCAGGCGGAGAGAGACAATGACCCCGCACACAGCCCCGAACGTATGAGCCCTGCATAATTGACTCGTGCCAGAGACAGGGAGAGCAACTCAAGGCTACTGAGTAATTAAGAGGGTATTCTCCCCTCTCCCCGTCATGGCCCTTTATGCTAAAGCTCAATTCATCAGGAAGGAGACCTTGTGACAGCCAGCCCTCCGCTTTGTCTCCTGCCTGTGGATAAAATATTCTCACCGTGGGGGGAAAGATATTAACAAGAATGCCTCTGCGCAATATAAATAAAGGATTTGCAAGAAATCCATGTCTTGTTTGTTTGTTTTTAATTCATTACAGCAATCACTAAACTCGTATGTGCCGTTGCGCAAAAATAGTTTTTTAAAAATTAAAAACTTTGGCAGACCAGTAAGAACACATTGTGGCTAGATAATTTTGTACGCATATATGCATTCTGGATTGAGATATAATTTCATTATTTTGGATTATAATTTCATTATAATCAATGAAGTGTTGAAGGCAAATGTTTTAGTGAAATTAGCTTAATGTTTCTGGGCAAACAGAGTAAATTATCTTGCGTGAGTAAACACATGCATTTTTGCATCGAGAAGGTAGTAGACATGATATTATTCCAGGAATTGGATGAATAAACTGAAATTATTTTAAGTGCACCAAAACTTGAATTGTTCAAAAAACGTAAACATGCCTTTGTTGTTAAAAGTTCCGGTAGTTTGATAAATTGAGACAGGTTAGTCATACCTGTGGTGAGACGGGGTTCTTACAAAACCATGGATTTATTCATTTTGGGTGGCACCAGTGTCACTGTCTCAAACAGTACTATACAGGGAGAGGGAAAATAGAATAGAATAGAATGGAATATAATACAATAGCACAGATGTTTCAGGCAGACTCAAACATAAAAAATCAGTAACATTACAGCAATCTGTAACAAATATTATCATAATTTTTCTTCACTTTCAAAATAAGGTGAACGCAAAATGGCAAGATACAGAAGTAACTAAATAGATCATTGTTGATTTAAAATAATACTTTGTAGATACTTTTGATAAAAGATTTAAAAAGAGATTGACTCAAGAAGAAGTGCAGCCTCTGTTCTGGTTGGCCATGTTTCCGAGTCACGTTTTCACACTGTCGAGCCGCCCGGTGCCGGTTCCCACACACTCTGGTTACATCATTATGGCAGGTGACCAATGCCAGCCCGGGGCCACAGTCAGCTGACCGAGGGAAGGAAAACACGGGGGCAACCTTATCTGGGTGATGTGGTTTCAGCTGGGGCCCTCGGGGAGCCGCTTCCTCCCTGCGAGGCGCGATTTGGGGATCCCGTTTCACCTTCTCTTTCAGGCCTAAGCTGTCGGATCCCAGAGGCGGATGTGCCCGTGTAACGGGGCTGGTGTAGGCTTTGCGTTTCGGGCCCTGCGACAGACCGCCTACCTAACATTATTTTGTGACCCGCTACGTACTCAACTCCGCAATCTTCACATCGAAAGTTATTTCCCAACCGCTGAATTGAAAACTTTCAAATTTTACGCATAATACTTTGACAATGGTCATTCTGTACTAATATTGCCCTGGAAACCGTTGTGTTGTTAAGAAGCAGGAAGGATGGAAGGAGTGCAGGTGCTTAATTTCTGGTGATTCACCAAATGCATTCTGATGTTGTCATTGCCATTTACAGTAAGGATATTGGCAGACAATGGGCTGTATGCATTCAACATTTATCCCGAATTTGAATAATAGTCAAGTGTAAGTAATGTGCTTTCTTCACATAAGGCTTGGAAAGTTAATTTGGCAAATTCAGCAGTCCTCTACAAAGGTCTATGGTGAGTTCCAGTTATCCGCATAATAGAAATTCAAAGGATTTTACAGCACAGTGTGCCTGTATCCAAATCACTAATGTAATGTAACCACTATGTAATATATTGTAATGCAAATAGATATAAGTTAGATTTGAATGTATTAGTTCATGGAATTTTTATAAAGATGGATTTAGATGGATAATGCACTTCTTATATGATTATAAATTATTATTGGGAGGTCCAGAGACGCAGTGTTTGAAGTTGGATAAGTCTCCAATACTCAATGAATCTTCCAGAAATATGAATACGTAATATATTGCACATCTGAGGTATCAACAGCAGACAAGTGTTCTTATTTTCTGGACAACATGTCACTGCCTGAACCTATACTTTCAGTTACATATACCAATAAGAGCATTTTATAGTATTTGGGACCCGTTGATGCTTTTATAGACCGATATCCTATGGCTGCTACTGCCACAGCAAGATATGACTTGTGGTTTGCAGTGAGTAGTGCAGTCTATGAGCACTAGAGGGAACCAACAATACAGGATAAAGCACATGCAATTAATTGCTGTTTCCATACACTAGAAATACTTTCACAAATGAGATATGAGCACCTTCAATATAAAGCATGTGATCACAGTCAAAATCTAGAAGCGGTGAAATCACACAGTCTAGCCATTTGAAACATTGAGCTGAAATTATAGATTCTGTGTAATAATTGATTCTATATATCCTGACTTTGTTTAGCTTGTTGAAATTCATTACTCTCAAGTCAAGACAAAGATCACTGGGATTAGACCGAACCTGTCCCAGGTTTTACGGAGAGATCCATGTGTCTCCATTTGTCGGGTTTCTCGTCAGTCAGTGTAGTGTTAACAAGTGAGTGACAAGCCCCCTGGCAATCAGAAGTGAAACCTGATGACGAACCTCTACCACACCCTTGAGCTATAAGGTCACCTGACCTTTGTCGTCTACGCCCATGGCACTCTGACCCGAAATGAATCAGAATACACCTGTGTGTATTAACGTAGCCAAGCTCAAGATATTTATAAGGGCGTGTTACATATATTTCAATGTTATTTGAAAGGAATGCATCGCAGTATTCGTCTTTATTGTCAGCTGAAAAGCAATGATGAAATGCCATGCTGGTTTATGTCTAATACATGTTATGCAGGTATGTGTAGTGCAGCAATACAGTTAAGAAATATACCACAACTTAAGCGTGGCTGGGTGTTTTCTTCATTTTTAAGAATGAACTAAGAAAGTGCTGAAATTTCTATTCATTTTCATTTCAGTTATTGGCTGTTCTCTGATAACATTATGTCAGTAAAATATTCCCTCACATTAACACTGTATTTCCAGATACTGTACATGTGCTGTAAATAAATATGCAAAATATCTGAAGTATCTGAGAAAGCATGACACGAAAGCCAGTGTAATTTAAAGTAATTCCATGTCACTTGAATGACGTGATCAACATTGACTGTATTGCTATACCATAATTACAACGTCACACCTTAAAAATATCAACAGGTCATCAGGGCATGAATACAGGCAGTAGTTTGGCAACCCTTGTGTAGCATATACAGTAGCTGTCAGACATTGAATTAACTGATGAAAAGTACCGTGGTAAAATTTATTTCACAAATTGTTCAATAGGAGGTATGAAAATGCATTGAGGTCAAACCTGATGATCAGCACGTTGCCGAGAAGACAGGGATGGGTACTTTGGGTTCAAGGTCTGTGTGTTAAGTGAAACAATGGCCGTTTTACCTGTTTTTTTTACCTGTGTCATGCTGGTGTGATGCTTTATTGAACATACGTACTTCTTATGGTGATGGAGTCTGGTAAGTCTGGTATGTCCTCCTAAGGTAAGTAACCTGCTGTGCCTGCTGAGAGCCCTTTGTCAAGATTTGCTTCTGTTCATTTTTGTATTAGATTTTAACACAGGCTGTTTTAATGAAATGTATTCAGATGCTATTAAGTATCAGGTTGTAGTTTGTTTGGTTAAATCATTTTCTGTACATTCAGTGTTCAGCCAAGGAATGTGTATACTTTGATTTTCAACCAACCAAAACAAATGGCAATAGAAATGTAACAAAATTTCCTGAACATCGTCAGTTGTGTCTTAATTTACATAGCATTGAAATGAGAAGGGCATTAAATCTAACGTGTATAGCATCTAAAATCTCAATGAGAAATTTTAGCTATTTTATGTTATCACAATTACATTTATTTTTAAATAGGTCTTCATAATAGCTAATTTCAATGATAATTGCTAGTTTGTTCAAGTGGTATAAGGGAATGGGTGAAAACCATTTAAGCCTTAAATTGAACAGTGGAGATCTCAGTACTGTCAGTAACGGCCCCTGGCGCTCACATCTCCACATCCAGACCCTCATCTGCATGTTATTCGCCAATGGATCAAGTGGCGCGGCTGTGAGCTTTCACACCGTCCGAGCCAGTGGACGAGGAGCCAGTGGCTTATTGCCCCTGTTCGCCCTGTGGTCGTTGCGTCCCCGGCCCCATTCAGTCCTCTTGGGGATGGGTGGGGGCCCCACAGCCGTCTCCACCCCTCCTCCCCCAGGGGCCCGTGAAGGACGGAAACGCCTCCTGTCTGACTGAACCTGTGGAAGAATAACTTGATATCAGTGCACGAAGCCTCCCTTTTTCATATTCTGCCATTGTTCACCTGTAACCAATATGGGACATAAAAGGCCAGAGGAATAAGAGGGATGAGAAATTACCATCACCAATCCCCACCCCCCCCCACCCCCCCTCAAAAAAGGAACACTTCCTGACACCCTAGATTTGACAAAGGGAAATAAATCAGAACGCATTTGTAACAGATTTAAGACTTAGCTCGTTGCATAGACTCGTTGAGGAATATTTTAAATTTCTGCAAAACCTCTGATAAGGCTATTCTAAAGCCACTAGTGGACGTATTATTTTCAATTTGACCTTTTCTATCAAAAAAGTATAGTATAAAATTATACCTTATACAGTATCCAGCTGACAAAATTATTAAACCATCAATACATTCAGTTTGCTGATGCTAAGTTGAAATATTTGGGGAACAAAGATAAGGGGAGTTCTTCAGGATCAAACCAGCAAGGTCGATAAATATACACCCAGAAAGACTATAGTCTCCCTGACAGAATTTGGTTAATTTCAAAAACTTGTTTTGAGTCACCACCAACAGAAAGATACCCTGCATAACAGCGAGAAAAAAATAAATAAAATTAAAGCCATCAAAATGTATGTAATAATATAATAATAATAATAATAATAATAATAATACATGTATATACTAAAAAATTGTACCATGTAAAATGTATGTATCAAAGACACAATTAAGTGCCATAAAGACCTTGAAAACACACCTACAGTACTTGAGGGCACAGCACTGTTATGGAAAAGGCAGTAATTACGGCCCAGCCACCATATGGCAAGCCTGTGGCAGTGCCCCTTGTCCCAATACATCCTCGGGGGCCTCGGAGACGAAAACGTGTGGCCTGTTTCACTTACCTAATTGCGACGGTTGACAGAGCGGTGGGGAACGGGGGGGGTGCCGTAGCTGGAGGCGGCAGAGGCGTCGCCCCGCGCAGGTCCCGCGTTATCGGCGGGTCGTTGTCGGGCCGCGTTTGGGGGCGAGAAAGTTTACGGCTCGCGGCGGCGGCGTTTGCGCAAGACGCGCTTAGCGCCCCTTTGAGAGCGCCGTTTGCTCCCGCCCCCCGGTCGCGGATCGCACGCTCCCGACAGACGACGCATTCGCGCCGCCGGGGAACGGCTTTTTCCCATGAGAAGCGCACGCAGGCCGCTTTCAGCGAGAACTGAAACATCTGAAGCGGTCCCATTGCAAAAGCAGTGGGATTATGTTTATTTTGGACGGCTAAATCGTCCTGCCCCGAAAAGGAACGCGAGTAGTCGCAAGAGGGGCTCTCCTGTTTTGTCTGTGAAAAATGGTTGGTTTAGAGAACATCTTGTGTTTTGCGTTACGATTATGCTCGTAAGATTTTCATGCTTGTGTCATAAGTAAGGTTACACTTAACGTACAATGAGAAAAAGACTAAAAAGGGGATTCTGTGCGAAGAGATAAAGCGTGCCGCTGTTAAATAAACACATCTTTATCCCGCAGGTGTGACGATGAAAGGGCCTGTCGTGGGGCAAACAGCACCTGCCCTGGGGTGGTTTTGGCAGCATGACATCCCCCCCCCCCCCCATTTTACCTGTGCATGAATAATTCTGCCCGCCATCTGCACAAAGGAGCATTGGCCGCAGGAGAAAAACAGCAGTCTTAATTATTTAAACTAGATGGTATCTGGCTCGTAATTAAACAGTGGGGTGATACCACATGACAGAACTCACACAAAAAAAAGTGCTCAGGCCGGTTATAGGGGCAAATAAAATCCAGAGAAAGTTTTTAGTTGGCCACACCAAGCATTTATAAACCTGCCATGTGCATATCCAATTTTTCTAGGGGTGTCAGTTAAAAAATGTATCCATTAAACCTAATTTGAAGCTCCATTTAGATTTATGTCAGATAGTAACTGATACATTCAGATCATCTTTAGGGCCCATTAAAGGATAAACAACTGGGTCTGCGATATTATTTTCACTACATCGGATCATTCATACCTTTTCTAAAGGTTTAACAATGGAGAACGAGTTCTAAATTTAACTAGTAAAATAATAAATTTAGCAACTTTAGTCCTCATTAGATTTAGAAAAAAGGGAATGTTTTGAAAATGACAGTAGGGGCTGGTAAATAATTTTATCACTGCAATATTTCCCACATGGTATTATCAGTGTAATCTTTGTCAAGATTTCATCAAATTTTGCAGTTAACTTTGACTTAAAAATAAATGCATCCATTGACAACTTGACATTGACAACTGTGTTTGGGATGAAAAAAACTAAGCCCCCAAAAACTACACATGAAAAGAAAGAAAGTTTGTAAGTGTAATATATAAGTTAAAGATGAATTCATCATTGTTTGTTTCTCTGGTGTCTAGTAGCAAAATGCCTCATACAGTCATATTCCCGAGTGCACATGAGATTTATGAAGAACACTGAAGGTCCTGCAGGCTGTGGATTTTGCAGGCCTTGGCTGAAGGGGACGGGGGAAGTGATGGGATGACAGAACATGATGCCGCTGCCGCCGCTGTGCTGAAAGACCACGCTGCAGATATCGGGTGCCCGAGCCGTGCTTTCTGACCAACCAGATACCTCCCCAGGGACCCTGCCGGACTGGGGGGGATACCTCTACCTGTTTGGTGGAGCCGGTGTCACTCGAACCGGCATCAAAGTGCCGCTCTCCACCGCTGGAAGGGAACACACACGCATGTGCGCGCACATACACACGCGAAACCGCACACGCACACATATACACACGCGAAACCACACACACACACACGCGCACACATACACACGCGAAACCACCCACGCACACATGCACACACATACACACACACACAGGCAGATGGTTATGCGACCATATAATCATTATACTTACACAACCAGTGACACACATGCCCACACACAGATCACCTGAAAGACACACTGCTGTGATTTAGAGAAATGGCAGTGCACCTTTTCTAAAACCCTTCCCTCCTTCCATCTTGAGAATCTTTCAGGTCTCTGATCACACAGTGAGGTGGACTGACTAGAAGCTGTAACAAAAAAAATCTGAAATGAAGATAAGCCTATAAAAACAGCATCGCCAGTGGCCTCAGATCTTAATCGAGATACTGTAAAATGTCAGGAAAATGTCTGAAAAACCAGTGTTTGTGTGTGTGTGTGTGTGTGTGTGTGTGTGGCAGAACATGCAATAGGCTTGAATTCTATTATTGTTCACAGCAACTGTGACGATCAAAATGAGGGCTTTATCACGCTCCCTGCATCTCAGCTTGCTCTCAGGCGGAAAGTGCATTGCTCGTGAAACACAATGGAGATCCAGGTGACCCAGATTAATCAGCTGCAAGTTGGGCTGGGAGATTTGAAGTCTGAGAAAAGAAACTGTTCACATCCCACATCTCATCTCGGTCAGGCTGTCCTGTCCATAAGGAACTAATGAAACACAAACAGGAAGAGAGAAAGCATTTCAGAGTGTTACACTGTGCCATGGGTGAATATTGGGGGAGAAAACCACAGCTTATGATTGTCCTCAGATCAAGGGCATAACAGAAAGAAATACCATGCTCTCTTACCTTTAACAAAACATTGCTTATTAGAGATAGAGGATGCACAAATGGTTACCGTATGTCCATTTTTACTTGTTTTAGTACAATATGTTGTACATTGCGAGGTTTGAGTCTATGATTTGCACCTGTTGTCACTGATGTTACTGTAATGGGGAAAGGAGAGCTGGGCATTAACACTGTTGACAGGGACCAACAAAGTCTGATTGCAACAATTGACAAGGACAAGAATCTTGATCCCAGGGCATTCCAGAATTCCAATTGGCTACATGAATGCACCGTGTTTTCCCAGTATTTGGAAATAGGCTATTGTAAAGTGTAGGCTGATACCAATACTACCATATGCTGTGTTTATATTGACAGTTATCATCCAAAACTGGAGAAAAATCAAACTGATTGATTTTATTTGGTCTCAAAAACTAAAAACAGAGGAAGTTGGCAAAAAATGTGGAAAGTCACAAAATCTGTGGCACCTGTGACTTCCGTGACAGCCAGCCTTACTAAGTATATCTCAGTCACACATCTTTATTGTTACAAAATTATTTGTCTCATCATCATGCTAGATGTATTGATGGGGGGGGGGGGGGGTTATTTGGCCTGTTTTGTCATATTTGGGGGGGTTGTATCCCTACATACAGTAGCACCCCCAGATAGCATAAGAAGATCAGCTGGAGTGAGACCCATTGAGAACCACAGCAACGAAGGGCGGGAGGGAGGAGGGGCGCTCTTGTTTTCACCTGAAGTGAAAGTGGGACCGGTCGCCGAGGGGTTAACAGAGACCGGACGAAGGTAACGCAGCCGTCGGGTCTCAGGTACATCCCGTGCTATCCCAGAGGACCCACGGGGACTGCAGCATGCCAGCTTCTACCACCGGGAATATATTTTACAGGAATGTCCATTAATTTTGCTGCTAAAAGGGGAACCACACCCCCCCTCACCCCCCTCACCCCCCACACCCTGAACAGCAGAGGCTCGTTTTACAGGATTTTATTTATCAGAAATCAAACCCCAGGTCAGTGGATGGGCAGGAGAGACCATATCCGCCCTGTGGGAAGTATTAAATTAGCGGACTGACAGGTCGGATAGAGTGAGACACACACGAGGCGCTGCTGTGTACCTTATGGTAATAAAATGTGTCAGTTACCAGGGGGATTGGCTAACAATGCGCACGGGCTGCGTGGGAAGGGGAGGTGGGGGTGCGGGCGAACAGGTTGCGTTACTGGGTGGGGCCGGACTGTGGCCTTAAACAGAAGGAGGGAGAGCGCTAATCCTGAGAACAGGATGCTTCGGGATCACGGGACGGAGCCAGGTTCTGGGGGGCTTTAACGCGGTCGCTCAGCTCCACCCTGCCCTGCGCTGGAGTGCCTGCTCACCAGCTGCTCCCAGGCCTCCAGGACATGCCCCAGCAGCCTGTACTTACGAGCTGCTCCACTGCAAGGATACTTCCAGATGGGATATGGAGCCTCTAAAAACGCACACACGTGCACACACGCACATACACGCATGCAGAATTGTGTGCGTGCGCACTCACACACACATGCACACACACACACACACACACGCACACAATTTCTAAGGACGTGGAACAAGTGCTTGTAAATAAGGACTTCTGGCCTGCCTCAATACAGGTGCTTAAATTATAATTGTTGTGTGTTTCGTCCATTGCTGGGGTCAATTCCATTTCAGTCCAGACAGTTCAGGAAAGAACTGAAATTCAACTGATTCTTTTGACATTCATTGAAAATGGCCATTGAACATTAACAATTGTTTCAATTCTATTCAAGATCATCATCAATTCATTTCTTGATTTCAGCGAATTTAAATGAAATTGACCTCAGTCAGTGACCTCTGCTGCAGTCTTTAGTCCTCGTTGCCAAGGCCAGATACTCAACTTTACAATTTCTCATGTTTTCTGACAAGTGAATATACACTTTTTTCAGGTTGTACTGAGCAATGAATATGATGATGAAAGCTTAATTCCCATTTCAGATCTCACAAGCTTGTCAGGGAGAATGGAGCACAGCCATCTATGTTCCTGAAAGCAAAGAAATTTTTTTACACCATTTTGCTGGCCTTCAGTTATCAGGAACCTTCCTGCATTTTGGGACAGTTTCAATTGGTTCGTCTAACAAACAATAAAAGACTTAATAATTCGCTGATAGCAAGCATTCAGGCCATACTATATAATAAAATTAGTTGTCAAACTTTGTAATAAGCTGGAAGTCCCTGGTGTTGAAAAGCTCTGTTCCTCCTAATTTTTTATTTTATTTTATTGCAACAGAGCCTTATTCAGAATGGGTTGGCCTTGAATTTGCTTAAATGTAAGGTACCCCAGTTATTTCTGCTCAAGTTTGTTGAAAAAAAGTTCATTCATTTTTCGTTGACAGAACTATCGAGCCTAATTCAATCATTTTATTTGATTCGTTATGTTGCACAAAACTAAATATTGTTTTTCTCTGTCTGGTTAACAACCTGATAGTTTATTCAAAGGCAATGATTATGGAAATAATGTACAAAGACACATAAAAAAAACTGTTAAGAGAAAACAAGAGTATGATTACGAATATTTTTAAAAGGATTCTTAAAGAGAGGTCTACGGGCCATATTTTTTCATCAGTGCATTCAAATGGCTGACGTTTCTGATACTGAGCCACATAATTCAAATATGACTTTATTCATTTTAAATATGACGCAAAGTTAGACCAGTGGCATGGCACGGCCTGGTAAATATTATTAAGAACAAAAATAAAATGTCTTCACCTTTTAGCCAAGAAGAAATAGACGTGAAGCACTAAGACATTGACATTTTGCCAAAAGGGGCAAAAATTAGAGAGAGAAAAAAAGCAGGTATTCTTACTTCCAAGCTGGCACTCCCAGGTTTTAGCAGACGAGAGTACAGTTTCGCTACATTATCAGTGTCAGCCCCAGTACCTAGTAATTTGGTAACAGGTTGGAAATGGGCTGGCGGTAAAATGAGACTCTGTTGTCCAGGTAACAATGACCCAGCTCTTATTTTTGAATTCGGTGTGTAGCATAAGGTGACATTTTGCTTCAGGCAATATTTTATTCTCCCCACAGACTAAGCTACATCCACGAAAATACAACAACAAAGACGTCTGTTTTGCCCAAAGTTAAATTCCAGACTTGAATAAAAATTATATTGCTCTGGCACATATAGTGCAATGTTCATCAGCTATGAAGAAAGAAGAACTAATGGCCCAAACTACCAACCGAACAGCTGTTTTAAACTGTTACTGTAATTTAAGTGATGTACACTATTGGCCACCATGGATATAGTGGGTAGCTTATGATTCAATATAATAAACTGTACCAAACTTTGTTGTTAGTGAAGAAGAGATGTCTGCTTAGCTTGTTAGGATTTATCTTACAAGAGACAGGTGAGGAGGATTATATGACTCAGAGTATATGCCCTGGAGTGTAGCCCTCCTCCGGAATCTCTTGGCTGTAGTCTCAGTCCCGACTCTAAATTCATCCCAGGTAGTGTGTTTTCCACAGAAGTGCTATTTCCGTGAGGCATCTGATTAAAGCTGAAAATATCTGCCTGGGTACAAGCTGGTCCATATTTAATGTCAGTGTCATATCATTAAATTATGGGAAAAGGAAATTTAGTGGGCCCCAAAATCCAGTATCCATTCCAAACCTGACTCTTATATCTTTATATTAAAATGCGAGAGACATATCTATTTCCCACACTTTGAGAAATCAGGATATTGCAAAGCCTTTATCCCCGGTTCTTATAAGGTGAGAGAGATCAGAACCAATCTGAAGTAAATAACTCCCTTCGGAGCTGGAATTTTCAATGCGAGGAAAAACAGGCCAATGGCAACATTGGCAAATTATTTGAAGGGTGATTGAAAAAGAAATGAGAGAAAGGGGAAAAAATAACTTTTGAAATAAGAATGGATATAGGAGTCTTGCTATTTGGCTTCTGGTTTGATAAGAAGGTTAATTTTGGGCTCAAAATATCATATTTAACTTAGCCATTTCTGGTGAAAAACATTTTTTTAATTTAAAAAAACACAAACAGGCAGCAGGCTAAAATTGCAGTGGTTTGTGGAGGGTGAAGGGTGCCTGGCCTTTGGTGCATTAATGTGAAAACAGTGGAAATTAGCCACTTTCAAGCTGCCACATCTTGACCCTATTGACCTGGTCACATGCATGTGAACTGTGTTAGGGGAGACCAGAACTCTTTATCTTTATCGAAATCTTCATCTCTACAGGACATACACTGCTGCTCACTGCACAGAAAAGCGCATCTGAAAACTGCTAATCGTGCTACTAATTTCCCATGAAGCATCCCCACATGAAACGTAAATACACTCTTACTATTATACTTTAAACAAACCAAAGTATAAAATTTTATACTTCAAGTAATAGCTGAGTATACTATCTTTTTTTAAATCATGGGCTGTTACACCCAGACCAGAGTCAAATACACATCTTGTATATTTTAACCCTTTAGACTTTAAATACTTTTGACACCAGTAGAATTTGCACAGATTCCAACCGACATTAGTAAAGAAAACATCCGTTTTCAGAAATATTACTGGCAAAATTATTTTCTTATATGTATATTTTCTGAGGGGTTTGCAGGAGTACTTCCATATTTTACTGCCATCTAATTTCAAATACCTATTCGACCTAGGTCTGGTGTGGTCTGGTGTAAATTTGTCCTGTTAGTCTTTTTGACAGTCTAATGTGATTGAATGAGATGAACTTTTACCTGAGTATCCTGAATGTAAACTCTCCCCCCCCCCTCCCTATTTCCAGGACCTCGTGGGCTTTTTAATGAGGCACCAGTGCTCAGATGTTCCACTCCCAATTTTCTCTGCCCTCCATGGGTCGGGAAAACGGACTGACGGTGTCCAGATTCATTAGGCGAACATCTGAGAGGGCTGGCCGAAGGGAAGAGGGGTATTGTGGGTAATTAGAGATTAATTACAGTCCTGCCGTTTGTATCATGGTTTGGGGTCAGCGGAGGGTCAGCGCACACGGCAGACCCGAGGGGTCCCGGGCGGTGCCAGCGAGCCGGCTAGCGGCGAGGAGAGAGGCGAAAAACACGGCGAGGCTATGGGAGGACGCGGCGAGGGAGAGAGAGAGAGGCCCCGCCCTGGCGACAGACGGCGGTAGAGGTAATGGCGATGAGACTGAGCAGGCAGGGTGGCACTCGGGGACATTAGCACGCAGCTGCAGCGAGAGGCACGCCGCATTCCAGACAGCTACGGTCACCGACCCACTTTCCCGCTCCTCCCCAACCTGGAACACCGCAGTCAGGTTTTTACTGTCAGAATCGCATGATTCAGGAGGCAAACAAGTCAGTAAGCATGCATATGATGAAAGCAAATGTGATGTGTTCAGTCTATCTCTGAGATGTTTTTGAATGCCTAACTTAATTTGTGGTCTGGATTCAACAAACATTTCTCCATCACTTTGACTTTTGAAATTGCAGTTTGTTTGTTTTTTCAAGTATTTTCTGAACAGTGCAAACTTTATTGGTAAAGGTGAATCAATTTTGAGTCAAAGTTAAAGCAAACTGCTGATTGCACTGAGGCCTGACCTTTGAGCTGAGCCTTGGCTGCAGTCTCCATTTTTCAGATTTTATTTTATTTTTTCTTCAAAAAGATGCAATATTTTCAACTAAATCTCTGGTTAAGTAGGCATCTTGCTGTGTCAATCACACATCAAGTCATTGAGCTTAATAGAACATATCGATGTTAAGTGCCTTGTGCATTAAAAAAAGCACTTATCAAAGTGTCAGGTAATGTAGATAGTACATCAGAATTTCTGTTTTATTCAAGTTTTAATTTCCCCATAATTCACTAATCTAATGTGGGAGGCAGAGTTGTGTTTGTAGGCCCCATCTCATTGCTTTGCCCTCAATTAGTTTGGAGAGTATACACTAGCACACACCTTTCCAAAACCTTTTCTGGTAATTTCTGGTAACCTTTTCTGGTCACTTCCATTCAGCTGAACTGTCCGCTTTAAATAAATGTTTATCAGCAATTGAAACCTTTGTGTAAAAATGCTGATTAAAAATTAATTTCCAGAGAATGTTTTCTGACAGAAGCTATTTTGATCGTCTTATATTGAATATCCATTAGAGCTGAATGACTGAACAAGTTTGAGAGCATTCTTTTGATCAGTCCGTTGACAAACATTTTAGAATCTGGTTATACCAGAATAATTGGGCTGAAGTTATAATAATTACATATGATTACTGTGATTATAAGGATGATTAACTGTCACGAATGCTTTGTAATTACTGTAGGTAATGCCGGGGACATACATGTTGTGGTATAACTTGATATATTTTTCATAGGGCATGTGTTATGCTTCCAGAAATGATATGCACATCTGTTTATCACAAACACATACATATGTTCAGTACTAAATTGAAGCTGTTGTTTTTTCTATACATGTACATGTGTTACTTATGGTTTGTGGCAAATACATTCTATCTGCATGTTTTTGGGCATAGCAGGCAGTCTTGTGTTGGCATTTGGGATCTAATAATAGCAGATTGAAGTGCATGCTCAGTTGTTTTTTTTAAATTTTTTTTATTGAAGTTGGGCTATTTGTTTTTTAAGCAATGTACCGCATATAAAAACTGAAATATAAAGTCTCAGGAAATTCTTACCATTTTTATTCTCGAGTCATACAGGAGATACTCAGAGTTTAGCCATTGTACGTGGAAACACTAGCTGTACTATACTTTCAATGCAAACACAAGTGTAAAGATCAGGGATTAAGTGCACTAATTCCCTACACGGGGAAAGTATAGCCCCAAGAAGAGTGAAGACTCAATTGACAACTAGTCCACTACTATACTGAACATTAAAGGAAGTTATGCAAACAAGATCAAAGCTATCTTAATGAGCAATAAACCACATTAAACAAACAACAGCAAAGGAGCACAAAGAACCTCTGAAAACAAAAAGGAACTTGCACCTAACCAGGCTTTAGGGCTTGGTAAAAGTCCTAGAGGGGCGGGGTAGAGGAGTTAACGTAGTCTGAGGTAGGTCTTCAGTATGCGTTGGAAGATGGCCAATGTCTCTGTTGCTTTGACAATGCTCCAAAATCAAAACTTGCTGCCTGTTTACTTACAGTACTTCCTACCTACTAACTTCATTTCCACTCCAAATGTGTCTTATTCCATGTAATGCAATCTGTAAGATCTGTTGAACCCAGCAATATTTTCATGGTGCAGAATTACAGTGCATATTCATAGGTCAAGTTTAAAAGCTAATTCTCCTTTTTGAACTCTAAAAATATGAGACATGAAAAACTGCTAAGTTATATCAACAGGTGCAAAGATAACAAATGCTACTTTTCTCTGTTGTGGGGTACAATAAGCTGCTGTTACTGTGTAGCATTTTGTTTGTAAAAGCAAATAATTATTTAGTTAACACTAAGTCCTGTGATTTAAAGGTAGCATATTTTTTTCCCAAGCCGTGCCTTTTGTAAGTATTTTTGTCTAGTCTGCGTATTTTTATGCGTGTTTTAAAGATGGTGTTTAAAACAATATTTGCCCTGCAGTCTTTCATCTGAGAATAGATGAGATGGCCCGTCTATTTGTTTCCCAGGAGTGTACACCGCAGTCCCCACCCCTACCCATTCCACTGTGTGTGTGTGTGTGTGCGTGTGTGTGCCTGTGTGCGCATGTATGTGTGTGTGCGTGTGTGTGTGTGTGTGTGTGTGTGTGTGTGTGCGTGTTCTTGTGTGTGTGGTTGCACGTGTGTGTGTGTGAATGTGTGCATGTGTGTGTGCATGTGTGTGCGTGTGTGTAGAGGTGTGTGGTGGGAGGTGTGATTCACACCATAGCTAAAACAGCCTATCTGCCACCTTGTCCACCTTCCCCTTCCAAATCGGAGGGCCGACCTACCACTGGGCTAAAACAGTAGCGTGCAGAAAGAGCCTGTAGCTTTTTACCTCGCACTTGCATGCTCTTGCTAATCTCGGTTTGGTCCAACGGAAGGAGTAGAAAGACACTCAATCACATTTATACGCAGTTTACACCTTGGCGCTGTTTGCTTTTGCTTGGTCTGTGAGCTCCAGAGGGATCGGGTGTACAGGGGGGCAGAAGCATGGCTCCAAGGCCATGGGCTCAGGTTGAAAAGTGAGCCCTTCGCTGACAGGCAAATGCGCTAATTTTCCTGTCTCACCAGTTCTGAGGACACACCGGCAGATATCCCAGACCATGCACTGGGGGTTCAATCAATGTTTGTTTGTAACTTGGACTCATTATTAAATACAACCGTTTTTAATATATAATTGTTTGGTTTTGCCCTGCATCGAGTGACAAATTAACAGAAATGAAAAGATGAAAAACCCACCACAAAATGATAATAGTAATTATACAACTCGTTGAATGACTTCTCTCCATGTGATCCTAAAATGGGGATTGCTCTGGCGAAAACATGACCTCACTGTCTGTTCTGTGTTCATTTGTCACCAAACTGACCCCCCCAAACTGTGCTTGTGAATGAAAAGTAACACTTTTCGCTGCACATTAACAGTAACAATTTGAGAATGGTGGTAAATCCTGGCAGGAACTGTTAACTATCAGCAAAATTGTTTCAGGTTTGGAATTAATCCCGAGTGATGGGGTTAGTTTTAGTTAGTTTTTTTATTATTATTTTTTATTTTAGTTTATGGATATAGAAACATACTGTATGAAAATGAGGTCAAAAGAAAGTTATTCTATCACAATACTGCCATATGATAGGTCATTTACTGAAGAACCCGTTTCTGTCTTTACCTATATGCTGAATGAGCACAAAAACTGATAAGATAAGATCTTATAAAGGGGCTTCAATCACTAAAGGTTTCTGTATGTGTTGCAGTCATTATTGCCATGGAAATAATTATTGCAGTGGAGTCGTGATTACCTCTAATATCGCCTCTTATCTATTCTGTGTCCTGGTTCATTTACCCCACTGTATGCCTGTGCGGTGAAACCTGAATCAAAGGCCTTCTTTCAGTGTTAAATCAAGTCTAGATTCAGGAAAACTGCACTTTGGGCCTCCCCTCAAAGCTCCTTTGAGACATGGTACGTTAATTAAATGCCGCTTGAATTAAAGACCTGCTTTGAAACAAGTTTATTTATTTGTGTATTTATTTAGTTACATTTTTAATGTTTTGTTTTATTTGGGAATCTGTTTCTGAAAGACGAAATGTTGGCCTATCTGCTTATTGCAGTTATGCCTGCTTTCTTTGGAAAGCTGTTCCTGTAGGATTTTCGGGACCCATAACTGAGTGGTCCAAATATAGATATGTTTATTACGTTTGCAAAATAAAAGGCTGCCAACCTTGCGTATAGGCAGTGGGTTGGCCCAGCAACAAACCAGAAGCACTGAGTTACATTCACACGGAACAAGTTTTCAAGAATGTGCCACCACTTCTGTGCAGGCATCACTAGGGGGCAGTACCACTGCATACCCTTAGAAAGAACAGGAGACAACAAAAAACCCAAACTGAATCATGAAAGTTTTGAACAAGTTGAGAGGAAAGTATATATTCCACCATACTGAAGGAGGAAGCTAAATACTTCTTGTCATTATCAGCAACACAATTAAGCAGCTATCTGGACAGAACAGAACATCTACATTTGCATTTAGACATGAGTCTACCACAATTTTCCTGTTTTAGTCATTTGAATTAAATTCATAAATAAAGAGCATGTGCACATATGCAGTCTGTAAACAACAATTGGTCATTTAATTTGATACTGTAAATCATTTCATCTGAGGAAAACATAAGTAAAAATACAAGCTGTTTGGTATCTGCCAAACTTTAATATGCTTGCATTAGTAATGTCTTTGCCACACTTTTGCTATGTTTATGACCATATAATGTATATATCAAGTTTTAAAGTAATTCTGGTTACAAATCAAGTTTTCAGGGCTTCTGTTGTATGTTTATGGCCTTTGTAACTGCAGAATTAAATTAAGATTTATTTGAAGCACTTACAAGATATTTATAGAACAAGGAAAAATTTAAAGTATATTACTTGAAAGTGAAAATACATCTTAACTATAGATCATGCCAAGGAAAAAAATGTCAATTGAAGTGACAAATTTGAAGCTAACTGTTGTTTAGCCATCTGAAACTGCCTCTCTCTCTCTCTCTCTCTCTCTCTCTCTCTCTTTGTAGTGACATCATTCTTGTCAGATGTTCTCTGCACGTTAAGAGCACCGGACAAAAACATGGCCGTAAACCAGGCCAGCTTGCAGTGAGGCCATTACCCACAAGTCACCGCAGCATGGGATAGTTGCCCCTAGTCTCTGGTCGGCCTGGAAACAGCACCTTATTAATCTTCTGACAGAAGGCCAGCTGCACCGGTGGCAGCCCCCACATTTCACTACCAACCAATGTCCGGATTAGTTCCTGCCTTTTTTTTCTAAATTTTCTTTTTTCATTAATTGTTTGTAATCCAAGTGATACAATTGATAAACCTCATTGCATTGTCATAAAAAATAAAATAAAAAAATAGTAATAAATAAACGAGCAATTAAATGAGAAACTAATTTATACTCATTTGAAAAATGTATACACTGGAGGAAGTGTGACAGGGGTATGGTACATGATGTGGCATTGCTCCTCCTTGATTTTTCCCCCCATGGTGATTAAGTTTACTAATTCAGAAAGACTGCTTAGTTTTCCAACTTTAATGATATTCCCCCAGCATATCGCCACCGTTGCCTGGAGACGGGATTTGAGCGAGGCCTCTCGTTCGATTCCCACACAGCAAACTTTTGAAAAGCGTTTTTTTTCCCCCTCCTCCTGCTTTTGAGTCCATCTCCTCTGAAGCACTTCCCCCTGCTGTGTCAGTGTGGGTGGGCAGAGCGCTGGCAGAATGGGCTGAGATCGAGGGGGGGGAGGTTGGATGGTTGGTTTGGGGGGGGGGGAGGGGGGAAGGGGGTGGGCGGGTTAGGAGTGGCCAACGGGCCACTGGTCACACATCAAGGCCCGGAAACAAAGCCCCCAGAATCCTTCTTACCAGCGCTAACTCTCCTCACAGACTACAAATGTGTTTCCCTTTTTCTCGCAGCTTCGGTTACCGATGGCAACTTTCTGAATCTTCCGAATATGACTGTGATTAAGTATGTTTCTGGCTAGATGTGTTCAAACTTTAACATGCCTCCATACATGAAGTGCAGGGAATTGTGGTTTTGGTTTGTAGATGACCGCATGATTGCTTGCGACACAAAGCGGCACCACAAGCGTTCAGGGAAAAAGTGTTCAGTGGAAAAGTGTTCAGGATGACAAAGGGACGTGCGCATTGTCGGAAAACGCTGTTTTTTTCACGCGAGCTCGGCGGTTCCCTTTGCAGAAACCAGAACGGCCGAAAGGTAGCCATAAAGAGAAATATTTTGAAGATGAAATCTGTTTGCTTTATCTGCAGATTGATCCCTGAACCGTTGGGCTCTCGGTTGTGAATAATGCATAAAGTTGTCGAGAATGCCCCTGCCAGTCACACGAACTCGCCGAGGTTCAGTGTTGATCTCGGAAATAAAGGCCACATCTGTGCGTCCCTTATCGCGGCCGCCGCATCATGTGCGCTATGTCAGCGATAAGCTTCCGCAGCTCAGCGGCAACAAGGGGAGACTGTTTCCAGCCATTTACAGGAACATGCCCCCCCCCCATCTCCCTCTCCCATTTTTGTTTCATTCACACTGTGATCACCTAAATAGATATCGGAAGGCAAATGGGAAATAAAGACAAGTGCATTTGATTGGCTGCAGCTGAATACTGAAAAATATTCCGCATATGCTCATATAACTGTATGGGGAGCCAAGCCAAGCCCGTGCAGTTCCACGCTGTGGTCGTCAGTGGTACGTAAAGACACTGATGGACCATCTGCTGATAATCAATTTTCCCTGATATTGTCAGTTCTGGTGGGGTGCCACGCCACCGAAATTCCACAAGAGCTGCAAAATTGTATCGATCATCATGAGCAGGTGGTTAAAAAAAAAAAAAAAAACATTTTAAAGCCATACTCAAATTAAAAAGGCGTGCCTCCATTGCATGGGCTAGTTCATAAGCACAGTGTGAAAAGAAAAAGACCCGGTAGCCTTTTTCCCTATCACTGTGTGTGTCCACTGCTGATGGCTGCTGGATTGACAAACTCCGAGTTTCCCTTCCCCCACGCCAACGCCCAGAGAAACCACTGCTCTGGAACACTGACATGCTGATGTCAGACTCGAGGGTATGAGGGAGGCCCAGATTCGTCAGTTTGCTTCGCAGTGGCCTATCCAATGGCTGTCCACTCTACCGCCCTGAGTCCCCTACACCCACATCTCATTTAACGCGAATGACAATTTACTGAGTTTCACCCTAAAATCCCTTCTTTTGAAGGGGGGGAGGGGGGGAGTAGATTTCACCCTTTAAGGTGCAAGACCACAAATATGATTTTAATGAGCATTCTAATGTTGATGCAACAATCACTACTGGTAATTAAAAACAATTGTGTTCTAGAACACTGACTTTGACAAGACATTCCAAAAAACCGTACTCTTTAAAGGGTTATTTGTGCTAATGATCCACTGATTTTTAGACTTTTCAATATCAGATTTTGTTTGCCTTCTCACAAACCTCTCTGGTCGCAATCAACATTTCTCATGAATAATAACTCTAGACTAATTACACAACATTGAGTTAACAAGTATTGGCTGTTAAGTCTGTAGATACTGCATATTTCAAAAGCATTATCTAATAAAATATATAGTGGAATGTTAAATATTGGCGACATCTGAAATAATTTTATTTCACTGAACAACTAAACAATCAATCAATCAATTTCCCATGTCACATGATGCTTCACGGGGGAAGTAATTGGTTCCCTTTTACCACTATGATTTATACTACAGCATAATGATCAATGCATATCAACTGTAGGGTTAAAAGAAAAATTGTGCTACATATATTAAAATTAATGTAGCTTCACATGTAGGAGTACTTAAGAGTCATAATGTTTACATAGCATCTCAGTAGTTTGTGTGTTAACATATATTTACTTCCTCAGAATGTATCAACTGGATTATAATTCTGAAATAGAATCACCTGGATCCAATGATGTGCTGCAAACATGTATAACCAAATGTATATTTATATACATTTTCCCTCTGACAGACTCAAGCACTATTCCAGAGTACATGCAGGTACTTCAAAGCTTGGGTTTAACTTCACAAAATAACAAGAAATATTTTCATATATCTTTACTTACACTCATGGTTTCGACTTGCTGACTGCAAGCTAACATGCTTGCATATGGTCTCTGTAATTGCTTTAAATAGTGGAATGCCACTTTAATTTTTCATGCAAGATTACCACATAGTGTTATGAGGATCCATTTTAGATTGAAGGACATTTCTTGTGTAGGGTATTGCAGCTCTGATATGAAAAGTTTCAGAGGCCTATTTTTATTTTTTTAAATATGGTCCCTCTTTCCTTTCCATTAGGTCAGCAAACAAGCCTTTTTTAGCACTGTATGGGCTAGTGAATTTATCAAGGTGTCACAAATCAGTATTTATGCTGCCCAGGATAGTTGTTTCAATTTGTCTCTGGGATTTTATTGATCATTCATACTGTTATGATTATGAACACGGTTGGATTATTTTCATGAACTGGAACGTGCAAAAGATCCTGTAATGCAGAGGATGTCATTATAATACCTGCAAAATCTTAATAGAGATTTATTCAGGGGTATCAAGAAAGAACTCACTCAAGAGTTAGACATCAAAAACAATCAGTTGTAGCTGCATAGTGCAAAATGTCATATAAAGTGAACATTCATTTTTGGGATTTGATTTTAATCGAAGAATAAATACATGTTTATAAAATATCTGTTTCCATATATCAAGAGTAGGTACCCACAGTAATCATGGACATAGCTGTGTGGAATTACTGAGAGGAAAGCCTTGGTTGCCAGAAAGTTCTATCTTCCAGGTCATACAGCAAACACAGGCCGAAAAGCAAGTGAGCACTTGTTATGTCTTGTCTGCTACTGAACCAGACTTCTTGTTTTCCTGAACATATGAGTGAAAAACATCCACAGGGTTTTGGGGACCTACACTGCTGTTGCCATGCCCCAGCCACAATAACAGTGCAGTATGAGGTCTCGCTCATTGTGTCCTTTGCAGGGCTTTGACCGTAATCACAGAGGCTAACTGGAACCTTTTTGCTTTTGCTGAAAAGCATGCTGACCCACTATCCTGGCTGTTTGGACAGCAGTGACTGCGTGCCATATGGTGTTTTTGCAGGTTTCCGTATCTTTATGTCATTTTTATTTTTTTAGGTCATGATATTACTATGTACTCGCATCTGTTAAAAGAATATATATCTAATATCTGTTTATTAAATCAAGCTTTAAAGTCATTCTGATAACAAATGAAGCTATCAGGGGGTCTGGCCTATATTTATTGTATTATTAATCAATTTACAGTACTTGAAGTTTATTGCCATGGAACTTAAAATACTTCTTAACTGTAGACCATGTCTGAGGAAAAAAGCATCAGTTGAAATGACAAACTTAGAGCCAACAGCATTTGTCTCTGTGTGGCTGATCTGACTGATATTGTATTTATGTCAGTGTTTGGTATACACTCACCGGCCACTTCATTAGGTACAACTGTTCAACTGCAAACTGCACCCGTTAACGCAAATATCTAATCAGCCAATCATGTGGCAGCAACTCAATGCATTTAGGCATGTAGACATGGTCAAGACGATCTGCTGAAGTTCAAACCAAGCATCAGAATGGGGAAGAAAGGTGATTTAAGTGACTTTGAACGTGGCATGGTTATTGGTGCCAGACGGGCTGGTTTGAGTATTTCAAATACTGCTGATCTACTGGGATTTTCACACACAACCATCTCTAAGGTTTATAGAGAATGGTCAGAAAAAGAGAAAATATCCAGTGAGCAGCAGTTCTCTGGGCGAAAATGCCTTGTTGATGGCAGAGGTCAGAGGAGAATGGCCATACTGATTTTCAGCTGATAGAAAGGCAACAGTAACTCAAATAACCACTCGTTTCAACCGAGGTATGCAGAAGAGCATCTCTGAACACACAACACGTCAAACCTTGAAGCAGATGGGCTGCAGCAGCAGAAGACCACACCGGGTGCCACTCCTGTCACCTAATGAAGTGGCCAGTGAGTGTATATTGACAATGCAACAGAAGACTACTCAAAATGGATGTCCCTGCAATAACTTGATACCATATACCAAAAGGTAGATGTAGCTAACAAGTAACAAGGTTCATTAATTGGCTTGTAATGGGAAAAATGTTTTCCGGTCTCTCTCGCTCTCTCTCTGTCTCTCTCTCTCTCGCCTTCATTTCAGAAATGAAATAGCCATCTTTCTGCAGAATCTACACTAACAATCATTCAACCATATCTGAAAAAAAAATGTTTTTGATTTTAACTTTGAGCCTTGGCAATGAAATTAACCGACTATGGATCAGCAATGGCGGTACACAGTTTGCTTTCTCCCATCACTAATAGGGTGAGATTAAATGGTGGGCCAGCATTCCTCAGGGTACTGCTGCAACCGTTCCACATGTGCCCAGAGATTACAGTCCCCAACAGCTCTCTGCCAGTACTGTGTAGCAGACCTGGGTCAAATATACATTTGTTTTGGATTCAAATAATTTCTATGTTTTACTGATCTTGTCTGTCGTATTGGAACCAATGAAATACTGTCATTCCTGCATTCTGGTCCTATTGGCTTCTGGTCCTCAATTACACCAGGCAAGATCAATAGAGCACAGAAAAGTATTTGAATCCAAAAGAAATACATATTTGACCCAGGTCTGCTGTGTAGCTTGTAGTATGGAAAATCATCAATACTTCTGCAGAGGAGTGCATTGGCTGAGTGCAAGTCCTTCGTCTGTAGCGTTTTTCTTCTGTGGAGGCAGGTGAACAACAGAAACTGGAGTCAAAAACAATTGTAAAATGTTGTTGAATGTAAATTGATTGACTGGCAGCAGTTAAAAATGATTAAAGCCACTATTTTTAAAAATGTGTTTCAGATGTATCGGCTCCACAAGTTATTTATTTTATTTTTTTTTTTAATTGAAGAGCAAAACATACATTTTTTGTAAAGCTATAGTTTTGCTGTTAACCTTGACATTTCACACTATGAACTGAACCGTGTGTTAACCAGCATATACAATACATGTTGTTTCGTTTGAAGTCTCATGCACATATAGACTGTGACTTTTGTTTCTTTGTGCCTTTTAGATAAACTAAATCATTCAGACATCTGAATAATTCGCATGTACCTTTTCAGTCCTTGCATAGGCATGTTGGAAAAGTTTAATTGTTCAGGGTAATTAATTTTAATGTAAATTACAGCTTTCAGTCCTAGCTTTAACGTGAGTAATTGTTGTTATGACAGCACAGTGTGCCAGTTGTCTTTAAGCATTTTTATTTCCACATTTCAATGACAAAGATATCATGTGGTGCTTCTTAGACGATGACATTGACATGTGGTAGTTATTTAGTCATGTTCGCAATGACTGAAATTACACTATATGACACTCTATTATTTCATATCATATAAACGTAGGCTGCTAATGACTAATAATGCATTTTTTGTTAAAATTTACAAAGGGAAGAAAGGGCTATTGTGTATTTAAAAATTAAACTATGCTTCTTCATTGTTGGAGAGTGAGTCAGTATGGGATGTCACATGAATGTTGCATAAAGGGCCATTTTTATTATAATTTAATTGCAATCTCCATCAGGGAGAGTCGAGCGAGCATGTGATGGATTATCATAAAGTAACAACTTGAAATTTGTGATCATGAAGTGTCTATTAAGAGAAAGTGAATGCAAGGTTGTATTGAAGGTTGAAACGAAATATTTCAAAGTTTTGTGCAGGCAAGAACCATGATGCTCCTTCATGTGAGCTTCGGTGGGATCATGGCCACTGTTCCTTTACAAGAAAACGTGCAACAGCCCAACTCAAAGCAATGCATCAAATGTACATTTAATAATAATTTAGTGAGTTTAGCAATCAGAAAAATGAACTCACCAAAACACGTTTTATTAAGAAAAAAAAAGGTTTCACACGCATTCATTTATAAGTGAAAGTTCAGGACAAATAACGCTGATTGAATTATATTTAGGTTTTTGTTGTTTTTTCAAACACTGTTTAACCTTCCATTATCAATCAAGCAATGGCACATTACCCCAGGGGTCACTTGCAATCGCCTCCTGCAAATAAAAGCTGTGAAAGGTGAGGTTTGCAGCCTGCAGTTGGATTAAGCAATCAGCTGCTTAAATTGCATACATATTGAAAGCCTCGTCCAACTCATATTTAGTTTGTGTGACTTTTAAGCTTGTCACTCCACATCCAATGTGCACTCACTGTAGTTAATATAGATCCTAAGCAAGTGCAGGTCAATAGGTCTGATGTTCAATAAAAAGCCAGCTAACCTCTTATTCAAACTTTTTGAAATTCCTTAGTTCTGCATCACATAACTTGGCTAAGGAGCACCATACGGAGTAAAAATGTTTATGACACATTTGTACCATGTAAATCCTGCAGCTTTTGCAGCCTGCTCCATTAATTAACATTTTGCAGTCTGGACACCACACGGATGTCTGATGAAGGATGAGTTAGCTCAAGGGCTGTCAACAATGCAAGAGGTCAAAGGGCACACTTTGGACCTGAGCAAGAAGTAATCAAGATGAGGACAGAGTTTAAAGTTAGCGATTTTGTCTGGTTTTATCTCTGTCATTTTTGCTCACACTTAAGTTGCCTTTATTTTTCTATTGTTTTTATATTAATTGAGCATTTTATTACTCAAATGTTTTATTCTGTGTGCTTTTATGATCAATTATTTTATTTAGTTCAGAAATGTATCATGTATTCCTACTCCAGCTTGTATTACATAATTTCAATGTATTGTAGCAATAATTGATGTTGTTATCATTATTATTATTATTATTATTAATATTATTATTATTATTATTATTATCATTATTATTATGCAGAAACTGTTATTATTATTATTTCTACTGTTGGAGTATTCACAGGTTTAAGGGGGGATTTCTGGACCATCCCTTAACAAATTAGCCAGCTTTCTCCTAAATTCCAGCATACAGCATAAACTTGAATATATGTGAAAATCAGCATCAAATATGAAAACGAAAAGCTGAAACACAGAAAACCTTAAATTACTGACCAATCATATTTACTTAGGTAAAAAAGACCTACAGAAAGTATACCTACAGAAACTTTACTGTACACCAAAAGGTAGGTGTAGGTAAGAGATTAGAGGACTCATTTATTGGCTTGAAATGAGAAAGACCTTCAGTGGATCTCTCTCTCCCCCTCCCCCAATGTTGCATGAATTCTGATTTAATTTTATTTGTGTCATTAATGAGATTATTGCTTGAGAGAACAGGAAAAAACTGGCTGATTTGCTTAGAACACTTTGTGGGGGGGGGGGGGGGGTTATATTTTGAAGATGTACAAATGTACCTTGTCAAAGTTAGGAATTTATAGTACAACAGGAGGTTCCAAAATTACCTGCCCTGCTTGGGTTTGGGACAAATGTCTTACAAAAGCAAGAATCCCAACACATTACGGTTATCGTATCCAGTTCATAGCCCAATACTGCTATTTTTAAAGTCCTCACTGCTCATAGTCATACAGTCATACCATATGATAACAATCAGCATGTTTTATCATGTTGCTCTCCAATTTCAAAACAGTAGGGGGATTTTTTTTTGTTTCCCACAAGGCGAGTTTGAGTGAATCAGACCTGAATCAGATATCATAAAATGCAAAGGTTTTTCTTCCCTCAGGCTAGCAGCTATCTGTATTTTAATAACTTGATAGCCAACGTAATCGAAAACAAGCATATGATTTATGGGTCAATTTGGCAGAAACAATGTTCCAATATTAATTCTGCTTTGCCTAGACATCCCCTTTTTAGATGGCACATTACCCCACCACGCTGACAAACACAATGTCACTTCTGTCTATTTAACTGTCCATAGAACAGATGGAACAGCCAGATCATGAACCACACATCTTCACGGGTGGGCCCTAGTCTGTTTACTGTATTTTGACACAAACTGATATCCTCTCACTTCTGCTTTCTTCTCCCTTTGCTACTTTTGTAATCTTGTGTCTCAGGATAACCAGAATTGTAATTGATTTGCTTTTGTTTGACTGTCTGGCTTTATTTGATATCATTTTTAAAATGTCAGTTTAAATGATCTGATACATTTTCAGTGTTACTACCATAAGGTTTGATGAGAGCAACATTCTGGAGGTCCTCTGTGTCTGTAGGTTTTTGATGAGTTGCTGAATTAAGTGCTTAATTTAAGACATTGATTGGCACACCTTGTTTCATAAAATGGCTGCTTTTTGAAAGGAAATAACAAAAACCAATAGAGACTGTGGCCCTCCAGGACTGGAGTTTTAGACCATCCATCCATCCATTATCTATACCCGCTTATCCTGGTCAGGGTCGCAGGGGGTGCTGGAGCCTATCCCAGCATGCATTGGGCAAGTGGCAGGAATACACCCTGTACAGGTTGCCAATCTATCGCAGGGAGTTTTAGACCCTTGCCTTAGAATGGCAGAATGATTGTATAGTACTGACAGATTTGTGCTTTTGTCTCTCTTCAAGTCCTGTTGGTTCATGGGAAAATACACATCAGCACATGAGCAAAGCTTGGAATTTTTTCAACCACATGCATCAAGTCAAAGGGAGCTGCTTGCCAATAACCTGACTATAAATTAAAATTCATGTTTTGACATCTAGCTTTTAGTGTTTGTTGCTTAGTTGCTTGCTTTGTGTTGCTACTGTATATGGCTTGACACATATTTTAACTCATTAATTGGCTATTTGCACTTGTTATGTTACAGGAAGTAGTATTTCAACAGTCAAAATTTTAAATGGATTTTATCAATGAGACGTGTCAACAAGAGGATGTGCAAAGACAAGATTCTACAATTGATGAATTGATTGTGTTTTAAAGGTTCTCTAAATCAAAGACATTGACAGCTGTTAATAAAAGTAATAAGTGAATTTAAATAGATTACTGCCATGTTTCTTATAAAGTAATGTATGGAGGGACATTGCTTCAACATTAGCCCGGCATTACTACTAAAAGCTGTTAATGTCTGATCTTCAGTGGGGGAAAGTGGTATTTTTTATTTGTCAAATGATGTGTTATTGATTTATGTACTTTATTTATTCGGATATAGGGCCGATCCTGCCTTTCTGTACACATTAAGATCAAAGAAATATACTGTGCAAGTAATATTAATCAAAAATATTTTAACTACAACTGATATAATTCAAGCTTCATTAATTAAGAGTAGAATTAAAATGTTGCATTTTAACAACACTTTTGTATGTTTCTACATTGTCTTCATCAGAAAAGCCAGATTAAACATTTGATTTAAAAAATACAGTCAGGAATTATTAAAGGGACGTGTATGCATGACTGTGTGATCTGAACTGTGTCCTATGAGCCTAGAAAATGGACCCCCACTTAATGTTGACTTAAGCATGGGTAACTGTCTTACCGGGGCAGAGTTAGGCTCATATAAAGTGTGATGGCAATCAATGGGACCCTGATTCAAATGTACTGTATGCATAAGACAAGATGCTATGATTGATTAATTGATTGTGTAGTAATTAAAGTGAGTAAAGAAAATGAAAACAATCATTCACAGTTCCTCTGTTCTGATCCCATACGCGGGCTTTATACACTTTCTAAAGATCTTGGATTTAATCAAATTTTGTCCTCGACTTGAACAAGCGATATTTGTCATTACGTGGACATTTCTTTTTTGGTGATCGCTGAACTCTTCAAAGTGTAAGTTGTTAGTCAAAATAAGACACAGATATTGATCGAATCAAGGCTGATTTCCATTTTCTTGCAACAGCTGAACCCCTTGTGCTCTATTGTGTTTCACAAGTGTGTGAAAGTTTCCCCATAGGTGAAGCGTAAGGGCAGGTGCTGTCTGCAAGGTAGAATTAATCTGCTTTCCAGTCACGGAACCACAACCAACCATCTCTTTCAATAAGGAAATCTCTCTCTGCCTTGCGCTGCTATCATTTGTTTGACTTGCGTCGAGGACATGTCTCATTAGACTAATTTTATCTGCTCGAGGCAGTGTTTTGAAGCCTGAGAAATATTACAAGGAAACAGCCTTCACGTCTTTATTCTCTTAAGTAAATGGTGCTGCTACGGCACACAAAAAGCTCTCCCTACCCCTTTGGATAATGTGAGGGTTTGAGATTGTTTGAAGGCTACAGACATTGTCTGAGCCACTAAGTGGTGGGAGTGAAAAATCACAGTCAATCTTAAATGGGATACTATCAGGGATGCTGTCTTTTCCAATTTCTACCAAAATGGTGTGTACATTTCATGTTTTTTACTGAACATTCCAGGTGAACATAGCCCCCTGTTTCTTGTTTTAAATTGCACCATACAGAAAGCCAAGTTTAGGTATAGATTCAATTAACAGTCCTAATCTTTGATTTAGAAATTCATTAAAGTGCAAATTTCTTCTCCAGTTTGCAGATTGCATTTCTGTGATCACTGAAACCCCACCTACATAATTAGATTGGTTATTACGTGCAATGAACACAACTGGAGATGCTCAGTGTCATATCATTCAAACTTATGATCAATGAAAATGTGCCATCAACCTCGGATAGAATAAAACCAGGAACATTTCTGCCACTCCAGAACCAACCCCTATAGAAGGCATTAACACTCACCGGCTTATATATCAATTTGCCAATAAAAGAGTTTTTCAGCGCTACTGTGTCCATGAACCCTGAGAATGAAAGAGCCAACAGGACAGGGTGCCATTGGCACTCAGCAGCAGGACTCAGTGCTGCAGAGAAAGCGAGGATCTGAGAGGCACCTTTAACTGACAGAAAGCGTATTGATGAATGAGTGAGCGATTGTGCAGAAACCTACATTACGGGGGTCAGTCATTAAGCCAACTAATCATAGCAAGGAAGAGAAGACCTCAAAAGAATAGCCCATTAGAGGCCGGGTAACCCAGCTCCTAGATCACTTGAGCTGGCTGCGGTTTTGTTCCACCTGAGCTTGATAGCATAGTTTCATTGATTATTAAGAATATGAGCCTGGATATTCAGAGTCTCACTGGTGACTGAACTGAACATCTAGTGGCAGGTATGGGGAGTGAGAGGGTAGTTGCGTGCAGGCTGCCTATTGTGGTCAGTTTTACCCCAGCTCCAGAGAGAGGTGCCAATATTTCTGCCCCTGTGAAAGCTAGCCCACAGAATATCACCCGAGGTAAAACAGACCAAAACAAGCATTTGAAAACCAGCAGAACTTTCTGCCTTTTGAATAGGCCTGGAGTATATCCAGTACATAGTCACATGGGTCCATATAGCCTAGTATTTCATTATGTAGTTAGGGAGACTGAATGGAGCAAAACCCAGAACCATCTCTTGGACAGAATTGTCTACTCTGGAGGAAAATGTCGGACACTGACAGATTTTTCAGCATTTTGAGCAGGTTTCTGTGAAGTCTTCAAGTTCAGTCTTTCACTCTGTCCATATATTCCCCCTGCTAATTTATTTTTTAATCACCCATTGTTTAACAAGATTCACAGGGTCCTCCATTTAATTTACACTAAGCTTTTCCCATCATACTTTCAAGGGGCAAAAAGCTACCTGACCCAAGAATTAATTATGCATTTTCTCTTTAATCACCGCAACACATTTATGGCATTAATGATTATTTAAAACTTTATTAAATTATAATGAACAGATGTTCCTGGCACTGTCAGAAGACAATAGAACAAATTAGAATAGAATGACATTAGGGTCATTCCCTTTGAAAAACAACTTGGAAAATGGTCCCTTTTCACCTTTGCCCTTTTGATCTGAATAACAATTCCCTCAGATTTTTGCATGTGGGTGATACAGTTAAAGTTAATGCTCAACCTGTGTGGCTGAAGGTGCAAGTGGACCCACATCCGATTAACTGTATTTATTAAAGCTGCTTTTTGCACCTTTATTGTCAACCGTTTTTAATTAGTGCTGCTGTACGTTAATCCTGCGTGTAAATGCCTGTGAATAAATTGTGCTTTAGCACATATCCTGATTGTGAAGTGCCTTTTCTGATGGTTGTATTTTGGGGGTGATGAGCTATATTATTAATCATGTGCATCAAATTATAGTCAGTGGGGAGAAAGCCACTATCACATATTATCAGGGGTTAAATTAAGCTCTGCCTTCTTAAGCCCAAATCACACACTGCCGGAGCTCAGTTTTGGCCACTTCAATATGATTGATATAGATATATATTATGACTAGCAGGAAGTTTTTCAGGTAGGTAGCTCGGTCAACAGAAAACATATTGTGAAATATTAGCAAGCTGTTGTTTGAGATTTCTGTTGCTAATGTTACCTAGCTTGATCATTAGGTGTTATGTCTAAAATCATTCCACATATTGTTAGGTATCTATAATCGTTATCTACTAGTTCGCTAGTTTGGATACCATGTTATCTACATGGGGGGGGGGGGGGGTTTGCTTACACGAGTTTCAAATATCTACAAATATCTAAACATTGAAGCACGCATCCTAAAAACTGTCTGGGGAGCACACACCTGGGTAGGTGTGAAAATGACCCCAGAAGTGTTATAAAGTGAAATTCCACTTTAAGCAAATGAGATTATGACAATATTTGAAGGGCACATGTGTGCCATCAAGGCTGTGTATCAAAACTTTGGAAATTATGTGAAGAATTATTCATGGTGCATACACAATGGTACATTTTTCTTTTTGTTTTTTGTGTTTTGCTCTTCAGAGCCATCATACTAGCTAGAACCGCTGCTGAAACAGTTGTTTGACACCCCGTCAAAGGAAAACAGCAAGAGGCTGATATACTGACCAGGTGAAATACAATGTGATATGTCAGCTAGCAAGCTATTTGACTTGCTGTTCCTAAAATTAGCTAGATCGTTCATGAAAAATATTGTCTCCACTTCACACTCAACTAAATGTTGAGAACGTGTCTTCTCGTATGCTCGTCAATGCAGTTGGCCCTCCATTAGAGTTGTAGGACCCAATAAAATATGTCAGAAAGTGGGTCATTACCAGAAGATGAGCAGCCTATTTAGTTTGTACAGAGAGAAATGCAGCTGCTACCCTGAAGTCATCAAATGAAACTATCTGGAGTGTTATGAACTTAATGTTAGCTACTGATTCTATATTGTGAATTCATTCTAAGAAAGACTTCCACACAACTCAGAAGATGTTAACAAAGGGGCTGTGAATAGCTCTGCAACTACTGTTTCTACGAAGGCAAATTATAGTAGGTCAGAATGGAAACTGAGACTTACAGTAAATGACGTGATTCTAAACTTATGGTATGATTTTGACAAGTGCAGGCATTCTTTTTTTTCTTCTCAAAAATATTAACTTAGCACTTGCATGTATGTACATTTAAGTTATGGGTGAATGTTGACTGAATCCAGACTAATGTCATCAGTGTGACATAATGGGGAATTAAAAGAAGTATAATTAATCATCTTCCTTTCAAATTCTTTGTTAATAGGTGAAAACACCGTGAACTTTCAGTAAGTAACCTTGCATGGTGGTGATTTGAGACTTCCAAGTGATCATTCATGTCTCGTCATGATCAAGAATTCCAAACCATGTGATTCCAAAGAAAGGAAATAATTCATAAACACAGATAGTGTTTATTGTTTGAAAATTCTTTCTCAGACATTATTTTTGTGTGATTAAGTATGCATGAGTGCCTGTAGTGAGCGCATCCCCATTAATACCCATGCGTGCGCTATTTCTGAACATGTGCTATACCCTAATAAATGCAATACGCTATGACAAATTCTTTATGTACAGTAAACTTTGCATGATGCTTTATTGGCAGATTAAGTGGCACTCAGTTAACGACACTTAAATCTTTAATTTCAAAGTTTGAGTATTTGTCCATGTTCCTCTCAACGTTATTTTTAATTCACAAGGAGCAGAAAAGGCCTGAAATTGTTACTCAGTTTGGTTATGCCATTTACAGTAGTTTCCTGGACTCACTCACCAAACAGTCTTCTGTGAAAAAAAACAATAACACTCACGTTTATTTGTAAGTCATAGTTAAGGACAAATGTTGATTGAACCCAGGACATAGTCTCCGCTCTATTGTGGTCTGATGAGGTAGCTCTGGATTCAAAACAAACTTGGCGTTAAATCATAAAGGAAAGGTCAATGAGGGCCAAGGCTAGAGTGGTGGCATTGTAGCTGCCATCTTTAATCGTCTTTTTCTCTTCTCGGTTTCCCTTGTGCCCTCTGTCGCCTGGGCTACCCATTGTTCAACGTCAATTCAGGCTGCTCTCAGAGTCATTCCCTGTACATGAATTACACCCTCGTTCAAAGGATGGAGGGGGTCCCATCCTCACACTTGTTTTCAAAGGCACACGTCCTTTCTCTCTCCATTCTTTTCAGTGCTCCGACTCTTTCCAGGCAACTTGGCCACCATTCCCATCCATAAGGACAGATTCATTAGACAAAACAAAAGGCATTTGTCCTGCCTCCAGTTAATTGGCTCACTTGCCTTTCTTTGTGTCCAGCAGTGTGTGTGTGTGTGTGTGTGTACGTGAGTGTGTATGTATCCAGCAGATGTCCTCTTTAGTTTAGTGAATGGATTTTGGGAGAAAGGAGCACACTCCTGCTCATCCCAAAAATGAATGATGTTGTGATCTATACCACAGATTCTTTAGACTCACTAGACACTCAACTCTGTAAAGTTCTGCCACCCTACTGTTGAAGACAAAACATTTCAGGGTCTGAAAATACATTAAGGGGTTTGGCTTTGGGCAGTTCTGTGGAAAAAGATGCCCTGTACCTTAATATAGAGACTCCCGTTACCAGCTGGATTCTCCTGAAGCTTAGAAGCAGAGAGGATGGAAGGAAAGCAAGAGCTAGTGAGTCTAAAGAATGTGTCCACAAAGTGGCAGAATGTCTGTCAATGATGATTTGGAAATGTAAAACCAGCCTTGGTGTTGCCAGTGAGAGGCCACAGAAACACCGGGTCACTTGTTGTGTCTTCAAGATGCGCTATGATCACATCAATATTTAAACAACAGTGAAGGGCTTGAATTGGCTAGGCTTCTTTCAGAATCTCATCACATCAGGTCAATTTGTTTGATCATGAAATGTATTGAATCTCTTGGCTCTGCACTGTATTTGCTGGATAGATGTATGATATGAGAATATGAAATTCCATTAGCTGTTCTCTATATAAACAGCTTTCCTTTCATTTTTGTTCCTTTCAAATGTTTTACCATTTCAATATCATGCTGTTGACCTGGACTGCTGACCACTTTCTCTTTTTTTATTCTGTCATTTCAGCCCTCCAATTATGCTGTACAATATGCACAGCCTTTGTTATTCATTTTGTAAGCAAATGAAAAGGTGATATGAGCTAAAATCATATTAGAATCATTATGCAATAGCAGATGCAAACATTCAGACCTACAGATCTTATCCTTACTGATCTTTTCTGTGCAATCTAGAACATTTTACAGAGGCTGTCATCAATATGAAATATTAACAACAATACTTATGTTAGCATAAACAGAAGCATACACACAACAACAACAGCACACAGACACACAAGCACTCACACACACAAACACGCACACACAAACACATTGAGCTTGCATGTCTTTCAGGCAGTGTATTATTCTTTTTTCTGGTAAAGCATATGGATGCAAACTTTCGAAGGGCCATTTTTACCAATATTGTCCAAATGATAGATTGACTTTGACATCCTCCTGTACTGTAAATACAGTAAATGCATAACCTCTGAATGACCCCTTGAGGATGACAGTATATTTACACTGGCTGTTTTGGGGACAGCACAAGAGCCAAAATGAAAGCTTTCTTTTGTTCAAATAAGGAAATTGTCATTGAAAATAAAAGCAGACTTGAAACCTACTATGCTGGCTAAAGGCCTCATTCCTTAACCGATAGGTCTTCGCTGTGGTTGTGTTATCAGTTATTGTGACTGGGATTGCCTTTTTATAATATATGACTCAGCAGGTGGTCATTTCCTTTCCGTGTCACAACACATTGTTTGGTTTTGCCATTTTAGCCACATCCCGCAGTATCACCAGGAGAAAATAATGCTTCCCAAAAACAAAAATACAGAAAATAATTTTTGCATCTACAATGTAGAAATACTTTTGTAGTACAGTATGGGTTTAAATATTATTTTTCTGATATTTCCCAGTTACTGTTCTTGGTGGCCTGTTTCCAAAGTGAATGGCCGTGGGGGGTCTCTACTCACCTCATTTAAAGCACATTGAAATGTTACTAAATCTGTATGCTACTGTCATTTATTTTCATTTAGAATTTCTACTTCTGTGGGCATAACATCCTCAGTACATGAGTGATTGTGTTTCCTTTTCTACTACACACAAGTAAAAATTATTTGAACATTAAAAAGTCCACACAGTTATTTCTATGTGGGTATGACCATAAGTTGTCTTAAAAACCTCTGGACTGATAAGGAATTAAAGGCATTTTAAACTTGATTGTTTAAAATTCATTTAATTCCAAATCATTCCAGGAAGTCTTGCAGTCTTGGAAGTCTTTTGAGCTTATGGATGATGTGTACATTACAGCTGTTATAAGAAGTGGCTTTTTTGAGGCACGAGGACTATTATATTTACTGTAAGTTTCAGTGAGAGAAAGCATAACCCTCTCCTGTATTGGGTAAAATCTCTAAACAAAGTATCAGCCTAACTGTTAATCACGGGTAAAAAATATCTGAAAAGAATGCTTCCTTAATGCAAGCTTCCCTTTACTAAAATGCTGAAATATTTGACAGCATCAGTGTTTTATCCATTTTAGTGGGGGCCACATCATACATCTGAACAGCTCATGTAGTAACAGAGCAGTGTAGTGTGTGTGTGTGTGTCTGACTGTCTTTGTGTAGGCGTGTTTTCATGTGCTCACACGTCAGTCGTTTTCTGTTTATGCCACACAACATGTATACCTTCGGGTGTAAGTGTACAGAACTGCATGTTTGTGCATGCATATACTATATATGAACGCACGCTCATCCGCATGTGTGCATGTGTTCATCCGTCTATGTGTGTGACTGACAGGTACAGTAGGACTCAGGGGTGACAGGACCAGACTTGGCAGGAAGCAGTTTGCGTGTGTGCGTGTGTGTGTGTGTGTGTGTGTGTGTGTGTGTGTACCTCTCACCTGGGCTATGATGGATCCCTGCCGCACGCAACATTTTCCAAACGCCCCGTCCGTGCTTGTCTGAGGCAGATCTTAAGATTCCAGGCCTGGCGTGGGGTGAGGAAGGGCAGCATGCGGAGGCTGCAGCTGCTGTGTTTGCTTTGATTTTCTCTTTTATTAATAGGATTAGGTTCCCTGGCTCTGAGCCACCAGCTCGACATGCTGAATTTACCTGAATTCCATTTTAAAAAGTCTTCTCCTTAGTTACACCCTCCATCGACTTTATCAGAATCTTTAAATTATTGCTTGTCTTTGGAAATAGTAATAATAAAATATATATTTTTAAACTGAATAGAAAATTAATATGCATACAAAAATTTAGTTTACTTTCAAGTTCTGAAAACAAACCCCAGGGACTATTTTTAATTGTATACTCCAAGCTCACACCAAGCAAGGGGTCCTCACAATTTTGGATTTATAAATGTAATCTGTGGCAAAACCCATTGCCTTCTTTCTGTTTTTACAAGGGGACAGTAGCAAATGCCAAGTCATTTCCCACTGGTGGCTGTTCCGGTGAATTGGAGTGGGTACTGTTGGGTCACTTGCAGCCAGCATAGAAGGGGCCGAAGGTTTAAACCTCTAAACCCAACACACCTTCAAACTCTGTTAGGAATCGATGAATTTCTGTGACACTGTTACAGAAATATATCAATGTTGTAGCATATAGAGTCCCTCAGCTTGACTTTGACTTGCTAGGAAATTGTTATAATCTTTATGAAGTAATTTCTATGTTTGTGGTGATACAAATGAAACCATTAGCATACAAAAGGTATGCTGATGGTACAGTACTCAATGTTTTTTTTCAAGACAACACACCCCATGTTCTAATGGGGTGTCTTGTGGTGTAGCCTGTAGAGCACTGTCCACATCCTCATTACGAGCCGCGATGTCGACGATTCGAGTCCGACCACGCTACCTTTGTCGCATGTCTCTCCCTCTCTCTTCCCTGTTTTTCCTGTCTCTCTACACTATCCCATCCTATAAAGGAGAAAAGCCCATAACAAAAAATAAAGACTGTTCTCATATAAGAACTGGGGTAACAGGTGAAGCTGAAAAGCTTTTTTTCCTGTAGAAATGACATCATAGTAGCTCTGTTGATGGCTCTCCCATGCATAAGCCCTGCCCACCCATCTACCTTTCAATTATGCTATCATCACAATTCCTTACAGTTGACAGGCAGATACAAATGCCAATTACCCCGTGGCTTAATCTGAACTTAAGATGAGTGGCCCTGCTCAACCTTTACTCTTCTCTGTCTGGTGGGTGGGAGGAGTGGGTGTGCAGAGTGGTTGGTAGGTAGTGGTATGTGTGACAACCTGCTGTCTGATACAGTGCTTACCCACAATAGCTGTGTCTGACAACTACACTGAGAAGATCAGAACTTTAACTGCTGAGTAAGCTTTTTTTGCTTCACAGAATAAATGTGATGATTAGTTATTTGAAGATGAAAATTACAGAGCCATTTTAGTCAAGGTTCGCTATATTGTGCGGTTCATCCTGTGTTGAGATGATTTATTTGGTGTAATAGCTCCTTGGATTTTTATTTATTTATTTATTTATTTACTCATTATTATTATTATCATTGGTTACATTCAATGGCAATACCTTGAAGACTGAAATTTGTACTGTGTGATCAAAAAACAGTAAAAAAACTAGGGACTAGCAGTATCAATTAAGATACTATATAACCTTTTTATTTTGTGTTTTTTCTTTGTTGTGGGAGATTATATTTGCTTTTTTTAGCACAGAACTGACAAATCTTTTTTTGTTATGGAAATAATTTGTGTAGACGCACTTGGCTGTGTGGCAGTGGATGACAGCTTCCATCATTTTCAGATACTAAGAGTTTCCATGTTAATATCTGGCAATCCCATGCTTGGTGAGGGCCCAGGAAAACATATGGAATCAAGGAATAAATATGTCTTTGTTTTATGTAAAACATTTCCAAGTTAAATATTATCCATTAAAAATGGGGTTTGGGGGTGGGTATGTGTAATATTTTGGACCTTCCATTCCAAAAATCCATGAAGCCTTAAATAAAAGTCGGTCTATAGGAAGATTTTCACGGTCCAGCATTAAATGAGATGGGTGGCTGAAGATGAAAAAGGAGGAAACTTTGAAATCCCTCCAGTCAAATGGATGACAACCTTTTAACTTCCCCAACTTGGCTTTTGGATCCAAAGTTTGTCCTGAAAATATGGTCCTCCTAATCCTTAGAGATCTTCACATCCCCTTAGATTTAGTAGGAAGAAATGGCATAGAAAGGAGTGGGCAAGGCTGACTTTATTTAATATTTACTTTTCTCTGTCACAAAACGACCATGGAATAAATACTACACTATGTAGTGTCCAATTTTATCCCAAAAGGATCGATGTGGGTGCAGGATTTGTTTTAGCCCACCACTAACACACCTGGTTATATATTTATCACAGTCTTGAGTGAAGAGCATGATTAGTTAATTAGTTGAATCAGATGTTGTAGGTCTGAACTAAAACAAAAACCTGCACCTACATCAGTCCTTTTCGGATAAGAACACCCCTGAAAAAAATAATTTGTATAAGTCTGTTTGTATGTGCACCTGTACTCCCATTTCCTTTTAAATACTTTGTACTTATCTATAAAAATGTTTTTAAGAGCCAAGTTTACCTTGCCCTGAACCCTGGATGTACAATTTCCAAAAGCTTTGTCATGAACTAAAAGAAAAAACTGAATGACAAAACTCACAAACATCCTTGGTATTGAGGTTGTCAAACAAAACAGCAAATAAGATCCAAGTTGGGTATAAACTTGGTTCGGGGCAAAAACAATTAACTTGTACGTGTATTTAAAATCCTTAGTTAAGTCATAAGTAGCAATGACTAAACAGTAAAACTATGCTTTGTTGGGAGTATGTAGACTTATATTTTATAGATATAGATATGAAAATGATATCATTGTATTTTAATTCAGCCATGCTCTCGCAACCCATCTCAATGCCACTCGTGACCTACCAGTACGAACCATCCCACAGTTTATGAAATATGAGAGATCAGGGAAGTCAGGAAGCATTTGAGAAGCTGCACTGAGGCATCCTTGTCCTCAGAGGGTTAACTCAGGGGTTAAGTACAGCTGGCAGTTACAAACAGTTCTACTCTGGAGAATTACCAAAAAAGCTTAAGGTGGGCCACACCCTAGATAAACCTCCAGTTCTCCGGCTTTCGACAAACATTCTCCCTCCCACAAGCTGCAGCTTGTCCAGGTAACATGTTCGCAGGCTGGTTTTCTCCTCAGGTTTTGCCATGGTTGGTTGGTCTTCGCCAAATTAGCAAATTAGATGAATTGTTTTGACATGATAGATACATTTATAGCACTCCCTTGAGATACCGTGAGATCAACCTGAAGTCTGTTTGAGGTTGTCTTTCAATGTTAAATAAATAAATAAATCATAGGACAGACAGAGAGATAGTTTCCTTTTCATTTGTCTGTTTTTCCTTGATGTTGTTTTTTTTGGGGGGTCTGAATACTTACATAATGTGATTTTGCAAAGTATGAGAATGGTCATATGTTGTCATAAATGTTGAACTGAGTACTCATATTTTACTCATGAGACTTGGTGATGATATTTCAACTGTCTGCCTGTTTTTAAAAATGTAATTTTTTTTGATAATAACTTGAAATATTGTTGAATATATCATAAGCCAGAGAAGGGGAAAGCCACATGCTACCTTTGAATGAGTGTTATACATTTTTGTCATATTTTCAATGAGGTCTAACCTAATTCTACTATTCAACTGTTGAATGACATGTATGGGGGTATTATTGTCTCAAAAATAAATAAATAACTGATCCACAAATAAATGTAGCTAATCCACAAAAAATGCAGCTGATCCACAAATAAATGTATGGTAGCTCATACACAAAATAAATGTAGCTGATCCAAAAATACATGCAGCTGGTTCGCATTTCTGCATCGCCTGTCGTTCGCATTTATTTGTGGATTTTTTAGACAATCCTTGTGGGACATTTTGCAAAAAAAAAAGAAAAACCAAAAATCACCCCCCCCACCCCCACCCGGCGAGTGTAGTCCAGGCAATCAGATTTTAAAACTAATGACCAATCACAGAACCTATACACTTCAGGATTGTGCTGTGTAGCTCCAAGACCACCACTTGGTTGGAGGATTGCTGTAATGGCTATCCAATGTGCATAGATTCTGGAATGCACTGGGATTAAGATTCTTGTCCTAGTCAGCAGTTGCAATCAGATGTTTGACGGCCCCAGTCAACAGTGTTGATGCCGGGTGCTCCCTCCCCGTTACGGCAACGTTGGCTCTCCATCAAAGACTCAAACCTCATAATGTAGCCTGCAACATGTTGTACCAAAACGAAATTAAAAGAAATAAAAACAGGTACACGGTTTTATTATTTTAGTAATGCAATTAAGACAAGCTTCTCCTATCTAGTTAGTACCTAATAACATACCAGATTTGCTTTTGCCACTTGCATTCTGCCACCTACGGATGACTGAGCCTGGCAAAACGAGCGCCCTGGGTACTTTTTGCACATGCAGTGTGCCAAGGTCCAGGTTTCTGGCAGTCTCTCCACAATTCTCTCCATGCCATCCCACTGGCTCCTGATGTTTTTTTGCCTAATGAGGCCTCGCCTTTGATTTGTCATTGTGTCGATCTTGTATTTTTCTTTCCTGATTCATCCTGCGATGGAAGCCACCACAGTCTTTGTTTCTCTGCCAATGGATTCTTTCTTTCCTTGTCGTGGTGCATATGGAGTTGTCACATGCCAGAGAAAATGTCAGGGGACATCACTGCTGAGCGAAGACAATTGCGAGGTCTTGGTAGATGTGGGTTTCTGGGTTTCAATGGAGTTCTTCAGAATCAGGGGGAGTTTTCTAATGTATATTGAAAAAACTTAAACCAGGTGAATCCATCTTGGTGAGTAAAATATGTATATTCTGTTATTATTCACTGCACCTTGTTCATGTCCATCATATTACTTTAAAAATTAACTCAGAACGGACCCCACTGCTGTGTGCAAGCCAAATGTGTTTCTATATAAGCAGAAGAATGATTGGTGCTGTATATCATAATGGCTATATCACGATGGCTTGGATTAAATAAGGATAGAGAACAGCATTTAATCCAGAAAGAGAATAGTGTACAGTAGGTTAATTCTGCAAGTCGAAATTGAGTTATTTTTACTTTCAATTTTGGTGATTAATTTTCCATTTGTTTTCACATCCTATTAAAACATTTAGATAGATTTGTTTTAGGTACATTTAATATGTCTCTTGCCCTATAGACACCATTATGATGCTAATGACATCACAATGGTAATTTTTTAGAGGAAAAAAACATAAAACTTGACAATGAAGCAAGTATGTAAAATACTATCAGATCTGATAGGAATAATGGAAAATACTACAAAAATAAGACCCAGGTTGAAAAAAGGCTGAATTATCCTTCAAGTGACACATTATTGAAATAAGTGCTACTGTGAGGCTTTTTCCCAAAAACATAATTCGGCTGCCAATACAATCAACCCATCAAACTGTGTGGAGAAAAAAAGACCACTTGATTTTGACGCATCAAAGTTTAAGACAAATGCTGGCGGGATCCAGGCCAAACTCGTCCATGCCAGATGAACCTGTCCTCCAGGTGAGTTTAATTACCTTTACTACGGCGGGTAGGGAGTGTGCATGTTTTTGAGCAGGCACTCACATCCTCTGTCTAAATGCCATTCGGAAGCATTCAGACTCCAAAAACCACTTCAGTTGAATGGAAACAATGGGGCTGAAACAACAAGAAGAATGCATGTTCACCAAAAGCACAGAAGGTAATGCTGACAAAACCGTAGAGTAGGTCCGCCCTCATTCGTGGAAAGCGTGACCTCACCAGACACGCTAAAATCACAGCCACCTGTAGGATTCACTTTAGTAGCAGTGAAAGGCGGGAATTAACAATCTGACATCACGTTGCTTTTATGCAGGATAACCAGTCATGTCAAAAGTTCACTTGGGGGAAAAAAACGAAGCAAAAACATTAAAAGGAAGAGCAAAGATGATTCCGCTGATGATTAATAAGAGGCAAACAATCGCCGCTTAGCTCTAAACTTGATGTGGTTTGTTTTGCTGATTGTTTTGCTAACTCAGAGGGCATAGCCTGACTGGGCTCACCCAGGTCACCCAGAGGTGAATATTACAAAGGGGAAGCATATAGCTTCTTTCTGTTGCCGTTTTGTGTTTGGTAACACAATAGATGTGGAAAAGCAGAACTCTCAGCACTATAGACGATACAGCCCGCAACTCTTTTTTTTTTTCTATTTCATCAATCTGCCTTAATAGCGTAAACAAAACCAGACTAAAAGTCACATAAGTGGCTTGCTTTTTAAAAATCTGTGGTTAATTTCATCACTGAAGAACGCTAGGTCAGGTGGCTTTATAAATGTCACAAATGAGTTTATCATTTTAACCTGCAAGTACTGTATGATTGTAAGTATTACATAATCATTTTATGGCTCTGGCTTTGTACACATGAACATGGAGGTAGACCTGATTATTAATAGCCTGACTTAAAATGTCATAGAAATATATAGGAATGTACTAGTCAGATAAATAATCAATAATCATAATAATTTCTATCTACCACAAACATTTATTGGATGTCAGTTTCCCATGATACTTTGCTGTTTCCCCACTTATCTCTCATTCCTCTTTTGCTCAAAGGGATGGCTCTTAATATTATATCAAAGGATAATGTTTTTTGAAAAAATGCCTCCTCCAGTGAACAATAGTACATATTTTTTCCATCAGCATAAGTAAAAACTAGGACACCTGAAAACTTTCTGAGGCACTTTCACAGACCCAAACATTACACGTGGAGGGAGCCTGGTAAACAATGTCACGCTCAGTTGTTCAACACCAGGCACTCCTGAACCACTCAGGTGGTAGCAAATGTAAGATGCTGAGAAAGAACCAGTTCTTTTTCTGGTAGCACAATTGCTAGGATACCATAGAGACACGATGGTTAACATTCAAAGCAGGAAAGATTGGTGGGCATTACATACCCTAGGTAATTGTGGTGTTACAATGTAGCCATGCAAGGTTGGACTTCCAACTGCATGTTAAGTTTAAAGCCTAATCAGCCAATACCATTCACAGTGCCTTGGGGATAAAACTTGGAAGAGTGTATGGCATGTACAGCTTTCTGTTATCCATATGCCATAGTCTATTGATCATATGTTACAGAGCCTAAAATTGCCTGCTTGTAACTTAAAATATGCCAATTTTAACCAATTTTGATTATTTCATTTTGAAATTCCTACTTGTATTCTGTTCCATTGCTGTCCTCTGTCATTTTGGACATTTGGTCTTCCAGAATGACTTCTGTCAGCCACTGTTTCTTTTCAGTTGGAAGGCTACACTTCACTGAGTTCTCCTGTAATTGAGAATCATTATTTTCTGTGAATTTCATCCTTCAATTATGTGGGTACAGGGATGTGAAGTGTTCTTATCTCAAACAACAAAAAAATTCTGCAGTCTTTGCTTGTTGGGGGCCATCATTGGGGTCATTGAGTACCATAAGTTATGGTAAAATTTTGATATATTTCAGTTTTTTGCCTCTATTTTTATCCCTATTGCAGTATAAACACAGCTGTATATACATTTTATTTTTTAGGAGGAATTATTCAAGTTAAATGCATTAAAATGACATTTTTCTTTGCAACCTCTGGTGCAGTTATCTGAAACTTCCTGCCCCGTTTTAGTGCATTCTTCATAATGATAATGATAATATTGATGATGATGATGATGATGAAGTAAAGATAAATGCAATATAAGAAAAAAAAGCCACCACCATCGAGGAGGCCAGTTTGTGAGTGATAGGTCAAAAAGGCATGGGTTCTGGCATGACGAGTGGCACAGTCCGTAGAGCAGCCAACTCTCAATCCATATTCTAGTACTGCTTCACAGTTGGTGGTTCGATCACCTGCCATGGCACCGTTTCAGCTGTGAGGACTTCTCTATCTGTTCATCTGCCTCTCCTAGCTATCCCACAGGCTATGACAAAGACCGAAGAGGAGGCAGCTTTTACTGTCTACGGTACTCGCCTCTGGAACAGCCTGCCAAAGGACCTGATGCCATTTTCTATTGAACTAGATAAATGTTTGGCTATGTGTTCAGTTACACAAGCTTGGTAAAGCCTGTCAAAGTCAACAGGTACAGCTGTTGGTTGTCCTCTTGGTCCTGATGGCTTAGGCTGCTTTCTCTAGTTGGATTTTAGTGCAAGGAATGTCTATAACACATACTGAAGCTTTAATGGATTGATTGGGATGTTTAATTAGCCTTCTTCACTGGTATACCTGGCTGCAAGTGAATTTGTTGGCATACAGGCATTCTTCCTTAGATGACATCACCTGACATTTTCCATAGATACACCCTATCACATTCTCAGATCATGACTCAGACTGGCTAGTACTATTCCTCGTTGTTCATTGTGTATATTCATGGTGCAGTCTGCAGTATTCATCTGGTAAAGTTTATTATCCAGTTAAGTTCTCACAGTGACAAGGATAGTATCCCTTTGTAATGCTGGTCCTAAATAAAGGTGATATGACCCTTCAACAAAATATTTCCATTGCCTTCTCTTAGGATCAGATGGAAAAAAGTAAAGCAAACAGTAAGCAAAGAAGAATAGAAAATTAAAAAGTGAACACTTTATAAAATATTTAGATGTTCAGGACAACTGTGAACATGTACCATTAGACCCTGCAAATTAAAAACTGGCATTAGATATAATACTTTAATGAAAACATGAAAGTGTTACTGTAGTTATCATCTACTCAACACTACATGTCTTTCAATCTGACAGTAGTCTACTAATCCACAAGTTAAAATAGATGTAAAAACCAAGTCTGCAATGAATACAACGAGGAAGACCACACTGTTGCTGTGGTCTCAGATCTGGGTAGTCTGATGGATTAGTGCTGTTATACTCCTATTTCTCCCACCCACCTGACAGGTTAAACTCCACCTCTTAGGTAAGACCTCTTTCTGTGTGACTGACAGGCAAATACTCCCACCCAGCCAACACACCTGGGCCCCTACACCCTGCAGCACCCCTGCCCTCCCCCCACCCACCCAACAAACACTGAATAAACACCTCATGGTATTCAGGGGGACTACACCTCTGCTAATGCTATTAAATCAATCATCAGCTGGGTTAGGTGACCTGCCTAAATTGAAATAGCTAAAAAAACATCACTTCTTTAAAACCTTAAGTCCTTTGTCCAGTCAAATTTTTTATTCAGTCTCTGCTTATACCAAATGCATTCCATTAGTACATTAGCATATATAACAGGAGCTTTAAATTCTTCTCACAAAGTTATTATCAAGTGCAAATTGTATTGTGATTAGATGAAACATAACTCTTAACCTAACTCAATTCTTCTCCAGGCTCCATTTTATATTTGCATGCCAGAAATGACATGGAAATGTGCACGCATAGTGTCCATATCATATGCACTTTATTGGTATTAGTCTACACCAGGCATAAAATGTGTGTTTATGTAAGGTAACTAAGCAAAGGCTGTTTGACTCAATGTCATAAAAAGGACCTTACATTTTGATATTACTAAAGTCTTTTAGCTGGAGAGGTTGATTGCATTAAGCAGATGCTTAGAGCCATGAATGACAAAGCTGGAAGTATTGACTTTGCTCAGAAGCAGTGCAAGTCCTTGTAGGTGCATTAGCCTCTGGCTTAAACTCCACAGATTAGTTTAGGGATCGTAAGGGTGAATGAGAGTGGCATCTCGCTGGGTGGTCCCCAGTGGCGTGGGGGTGCCTTTGCACGCTCGGGTGCTACCCCCACCTCCGCCACCCAGGAAGCCCATGCCAGTGCGTCAGCAGGAAGCGTCCTCCACCTCCGTCAACCCCGTCACCCCCGTCACTCCACCCCTGCTTCTATCACACTCCACCTGCCGTAAAACCTAAATATGTTGTCTTTGCGTGCCATTTTGAGTACCGCTGCAACTTCACCGGTATATATGCAATTATTTGTACTAAAATATTGCTGTGCTAAAATATATACATTTTATTATTTTATTTGCATTTAAATTTAACTTTTCAATGTTATGTTGCAGTACAGACAAGCAACATAAGTTTGCAAGCAACTTCCATTGATACGGAAATATTCCTTATCTAGTTGCTATATTAAAACAACACAATAAATTATACTGTACCATACATTACATTGTATTATATATTTAGCTTATCATTAATATATCCATTATTTTAAGTGGATAACATATAATATGTAAGCTGTATAAATCTCCCCAGCTAAAGGCATCTGCACAGCAAATAAACAATTGAATAATGTAATGTATCAGATCGATGGTCATCTCTCGTGTTGTTTTTAGCTTAGCTGCAATTATAATGTTAGCTTGTGTTAGAGTTATAAAGTTGCTAAACAGTACACAGTGACAGCTAGTGCCCTGAGCGTGGCTATTTCTCTGTATTTGGTCCCTTGTTCTCGTCTGATATAAATGGGACTTTAATTTTTTTTTTTTTTTTTTTTTCGAAGCAAGGACTGGAAAGGCGTGATCCTTTGGTGAGCAGCGAGCTGCACGGACGTAAGTAGGGCGCATGGAGGAAATTGGACGCCCTGAGATTTTTAAGTGGCCGAGCAGCTCCAGGAAAGCGATTTCCCCCGCTGTCCCTGGCTCAAATTGCACAAGTCTCAGGCAAGCCTGCGTGGCCACTCAGCGACGGGAGACTTTTTTTTTTTCAAAACCCGGGACCTTGGACAAATCAACGTACTCGTACACAGAATGTCCTCGTGTTGCTAAGCTTCGCCACAAAGCCCTGAAAACCATTGAAGATAGCGGGCCTTAGGAAGCGACTTGAAAAAGAAGCATTAAATGAACTTGGCAAAATACTTTCTTCTCCTGTAAGACACAGATGCTACTGCATCCCGAGCACTGTTTTTATGAACTTCTTTTTTTCTACATTTCCGTGAAGACAAGCCTTGGCAGAGTCATAAAGTAGCGTAAGAAAGCACTACAGTCCTCACTGCCGGTGGCATTAATAGGTAATCGCTTTGTTGTTTGTATCTGATTTATGTATCCCTATCTAATGGCCAGCAAACAGCACCTGCTGCTCCTATAACACAGGCCCCTCGAACACAGAGACAGCTGGGAGACTTCAGCGGAGGCAGACGTGCTTTCTCTGTTCAGAGAACCTGTTTCTGTTTCTCTATTCTGAGAACCAATCAACAGTTTACACAGAAATCAAGGTTTTTAATTATGGCATGGGTTGAAAAGCTATGAAAGATGAATTTGGATGCGTTGAGGTCTTTTATATAGTAATGTGCTCGTTGAATCCCCTGAATTGATAAGGTGAAAAACTGTCGCCGTGGCGTTTCATCGAAGAGGGTGGGAGCTCAAAACATACGGCGCCCCTCCCCCTGATCTGTCAAAATGACCCATGTGACAGCTTTCCGTGCCAGTTGCCCATTTATGCCACGCAGGGCCGCACTCAGTCACCCGTTTATCTCGCCCCGATCCCTGGAACCGGGCAGATGGCGCCGCCACCACTGCCAGCACCACCCTGAACTGGAATACTCAATGAGTCAGCTGTATGCACATGACATTAGCATACAGTTGACCTGTTTGGAAGCGCTCGGGATCGCCTTGCCATGGCGCCGGCCCCTTTCGCAGGGGAGAGGTGTTGCTGTGAGTCCCCCACACCCAACAAAGGTCCCCGTAAATGTATATTCTGTCAAAGCTGCATTGACTAAATATGCCCTCTTTTCAAACATGCCAGTTGGCCTCTGAACACTGAATTGCTGGATGCAGTTTGTTTCTTTCTCACCATGTAGTGTTGCTTTTTAGGGGCTGAAAGGGCTGAAAAAAACACTGTCATTTCCAAAAGACCATTTTCCATTATGTAACGTTGTTTTGGGGCAGAGCGGGTATTTAACTTTTAAGGTGTATCAGAAGAGCAACATTTGGCCTAAGAACATGCAGATGATGTCGATTGTCTGTGTATGAGAGACTGCATGGATGGTACCCCAATACCTGGCCAGATATATTTGAACAGCTGGGTCTCAAAACCAGTCAGGAAGGCTATCCTCTCAGCTCCATGGCAATGTAATTTAAAGGTACCTTGATAACTGTGTTAGGAGAGAACCACGTCTTTCCTCCATTGAACACTCTGCAACATGTTTGTCTTCCCCTTCTGTTCCGTCTCCTCTCTTCATGAGTACATCGGTAATAGATTACTTTATTCCATTCGGACTTTTGAATTGACCAGCATGCATAAAAAAATGATCATGCAGATTAAAGTGTGAGTTGAGATATTCTATTTCAACTCCCCTTTGTGTACAGTGGCAGATGAATACAGGAAACCAAAAAGCATAGCCCAAATAACCCAAGAAACTGGAGCTTTGTGTTCACTGCAACACAAAAGAAATAGAAAAAAAGACCCTACTTATAATGTAATGGTTATTACTATGATTTTCAGCACTCAAGAGAATTCACTCCTTCAAAGTGAACTGTTGTGAACAAGAATAATAATCTAATATTCTCTACATCTATATCATCCCATATCATTTTTTTTTTTTTTTTTTTTTTTTTTTTTTTTTCTAAAAAAAAAAAAAAAAAAAATTAGGGTGTACAATTCACACTAATACCTAAGCAAAGTTATACCTATTGTAGCTCTCTTGCAGGAATGTTGTAAAGCACTTGTCTCTGAGTTTTGTAATGCACTTGTTGTAAGTCGCTCTGGATAAGAGCGTCTGCTAAGAACCTATAATGTAATGTAATGTAATCCCCCTATTTAATAATAATCCTAAACATTAATTTTCTAATGATGTGAAGGGCAGTAATTTTATATGCTGCATCTAAAAGAGACCATTGTAAAGCGATTCAAAAAAAATGTGTACTGGGAGGTTTTCTAGCTTTGCCATTTTGTTATCGTGTTATTTCCTTTAAATTTCTTTTCAATTTTTCAAATCATAAATGGGAGTGAATGCTAATTCTTATTCTGTGTGAAACAATATAGATCAGTGTAGTATCAAGTCAATGAAGAAACAACTTATCAACCATATTTTTTCCTGAAATATTTTTCTCATAAATGTACAATAATATAGAAAAAAAGTAAATCATCCGACTGACATAATCCGATATAATCGTGCATTTATGATGACACTGCACAATGACACGGCGCCTCATCCAACAAATGTGAACTAGTTTGTTGTTCATCCGGAGGCTCAAAAACAGTGGCTTACAGTTTGCTCTAAACAGTAGACAGAGGTTTTCCTGGTGCACAGACAATAATTGGCCACAATCTGAATGCAGCAGTCAGAAGACCCAGAGCTCACTTCGTCCAACTGATTTACAGAAATGTCTTCTTGAAATTAGATGGACTATCGGAACAATGGCGAACACACAGCAGTCTGTCAATATTGTCAATATTGTTTTGATCGGTGTACTAAAAGGCATGTGCGAAATTCTCTGCAACAGGTGCAATATCTTTCTGTTAAGGCCGGTTCTCTGATCATGCAAAGTGAGTAATTCTACTCACAATACAGTATGTGCTGCATGTGACTTTCATTGCCAATGCAGGAAGCTGAGCGGTGACAAGAAATGTCAAGTATCATTATGCAAAGCACCAAGTGCCAAAGTTTTCTTTTTATGTTTGTGTGCAGTAGTTAAGTGGACAACAACGCTAGCTAGCTAGACAGAAGTCTCACTGAAATCTGCTACTTCTGAGGAATGTGATCCCTCTAGCTGAAACTCACCAACCAGAGTGTATACTGTATGTAGGCCAGCTCACTTGTGTTTTCACATTTTGGGTAAACAGACATACTGTTTTCAATAATCGATGTATTCATAATATATAGATTAAAATGGAAATATAATGCAAAAATTGCAATATAATTTTCACAAAAGAAATACATTCAAAGTGAATACCATGGAAATCGTCATTATAATTGAAAATAGTAAGCTATATGTTCCCACCTATCGATATAAATGTCAGTAGTCTTGCAGACAGTTTAACTTTCAACCTGTTGCTCAGGCAGACTTATTTGTTAAGAAGGGTGAGAATCTCTAATTATATATTGTATCCTTATCAGATACAATATTAAATATCTATTAGGAGGGATTTATTCCTTTCCAAATGTTGTTTAAATACACTAGATATAATTTCAAAAAAGTTGATTTTTAAAGAATGATTTTTGTCTCAGCTAAAATATGAAATGCAGAATGCAATTATTTTTAATGGTGGGCAATTATGCGTTTTCCTTTTCTTTTCAGCATAATAAAAGAGTTCAAAAAGGCATTTTTATAAACCATGTATTTTGCATATTTAAAACAAGCTGTGTTGTTTACAAAAATAATTCAAGCAATGAAAGCAACCGTGACTCCTAAAATGTCCCCCGATGTACTGCAGGAATAGGCCGCCACATTAAGATGCACATTGTGGAACAGCAGGTAGGTGGTTTCTCCTACAGACATCCTCCACATGCATGGCAGTTATTAGGAGAGGTAATTACAGGGAACTGTCATCATCCTTTGTATTGGGCCACTGGAGTCTGCCAGTGGGGCAGGTAGAGGGAGGTGCAGGGACATGTACTCTATCTACCAGCTGCTGGTGGGGGGGCAGTGGGGGGGGGGGGGGCAATGTACAGAAAGAGCACCACCATTGCTCACCAGAACATACACCAGCTGAGGTGGGAGGGGCTTCATTTCAATATATCCAATAATTTTACTAATTTGCTAAACCTGTTATATTTTCTAAACATTATTATTATTATTATTATTATTATTATTATTATTATTATTATTATTATTATTATTATTATTGTTGTTGTTGTTGTTGTTGGTGGTGGTGGTGCTGTTGTTATTAATGTTTATTACATGCCTTCTTATTTATTTGGTATACTGATATAATCTTTTGGGAATCTTTCACTTACATTTATATTTTCCCTACTTTGTATTAAACGCATTTGGGCATGTCCCACTGATAGATTGCTGTACAACAGAGATCTTCATTGAGTCGAAGGAGAAAAGGAAGCATTTTAGCATTTTCAATGTATATCCCAGTTAGCCTGGGTCTCCCTGGACGATAACCAGTTCCACATGTCCATACTGGAGCAACTGGAGCAGATGGAGAACAGGATGCCAGGATTGACCGTGGCCAACAATGGTCAACAATAATAACAACAACAACAACAACAACAACAGAGTTCACGGAACTCACAGAATGAGAAATTGTGCTTTTCTTCAATACCAATTTTTCAGAGTGATTTAAGCTTGCATTTGCTTCCCAGCACTTGACCTCCAGATACATTCATTCTACCTAATAACTATGCCATTGTGGCCTCCCTCATCAGCTGCAAGCATCCTTTAAGCTCATGTTTTCAGCGAGAAACATTCCTGCTGCTTTTCAATTTTTTTAATCAATACCTCGCAACAATGCTTGCAAGAGCCTGTCTGTCACACATTCAGCCTACAATATGGTTTCCATCTTTCAGCTCAATAGAAAGTGGCCTTGGATACAGAAGCTCCACAACCAACTAAACAATCTTGCCCAGGCTGTCGGGTGTAGTGTCCAATAATCCATTGGTATTTAGCCCAATTCACCATGGTAATAATTAACTCAAAAGGACGGAAATTTTCTTGATTATGACTATTTTAACCCAATGAATTGAATCCATTGGCAAAGAAAATGTGCAGTACTGTATAAACACTGTTTTTATTTTATTTCAAATTAAATCTCATTAGAATAGTCTTGAGTAAACCATTCTCAATGTTGCAGATTGATTTCTGGAACAGTTACACAGTAACTTCCTGATTCTTCAAAAATCCATTCAAAAATAATTTTACAAAAACATTTGATAAAATATAGGAAAGTATTCCCAGGCCACTAAGTCACATTAACATCAAACGTTATTTATTCAAATAATTCTTACTTTCAGCTGGATTCTATTAAAACAACTTCATGCTCATAAGGATTTTTCTTGTGTGTATAAGGGTTGAATAAAATACTAAAAGGTGTGGCTTGAAATTTGTGGTGACAAGTTTTCTTACGACTTGTTTGGTTTATGTAAAATGTATCTCTAAGGGCACATAATCTTGTGGATCGAGCTTTTGGTGCGTTCTGGAGATTTCACTAAAGTTTACTGCGCATACTTCACACCCAGCCAATGTACTTCAGTACAGAAAACAAATTAGGTCACGTTACCCGTGGGCACCAAACTATAAATATTTTAAAAGGAACAAGTTTTGAATATGACACCAATTGGACCAGTTCACGTTTTCAAAATTTATCCAGCATGAATAATTAATGGCTCAAATCCAATATGAGGGCACCAGACCATGCTACCTGAATGAAGACTCATCTCAGAGCACACAAGAGTTTAAAATGTCGGGCTGTTCTCCTTTCTGTTGTGGGTCTGGGCACGCATTGATCCATTGGGGCAGTTCACTGAAATCTAGTCATTCTATAAGATCCCTGTAAGATTTGCACAGACAATGTGTCAAAATATCTCACAATAATGAAAATGTTCTGGAACTTATTTTTTAAAGTTTTGTATCACCGTTAAGTACTCTTTTTCTACTTTTTTATTTCATTTGCTGAACTCTAGGTCAGAATGACACACATTACACAGAAATATTCATTCATTAGCATTATATTCATTCTTTTTACTGTACTTTTAGAGGTTTATTGTACTAGTTTGCACTAGTTTAAGTATGTTTCCTCACATGTGCAGGATGTAGCATGTAGCACAGATTGGAAAGAAGAGAGTCCTGAAAAATATTACATTTTGCTGAATTACATTTGAGAGATTGCGGAAGACAAAACTTTTAATTCGATTTTTCATTTAATTAAAATAATTCATGAGGGTAAATGAGTTGGTGACAAAGCTGAAGAGGTTTCTTCCCATCTGTAGACTCATTAAGTGTGTTTAAGTGCCAGAACTATACCATTGCAAGGCCTCTTTTCATAATATAAAATGACTGATAAAGTTATTTGCCTTAATACCAGAATTATCTAAAGATATTTATTTAAAGAGTGACAGGATTATTATTAAGTGCGAATCAGCCAACTAAAAATAGGACTTCAATCAACATTTGTCTTAAACATTTATTATCAATTACATCTGTTACTTTTGATGTAAACAATGTTCATGAATATGAACACGAACAATTGCATGCGGGTGTGAGCCAAAGTTAAGGACAGATGTTTAATTGAATTCCAGCCTGGGTTTTTTGGTGTTAAAACTAATATGAGCTTCTCCTCTGAGAAACTCCCTGGTGCCACTTCTTTTTCTGTTTTTTATTCTCTAAATATTATGAGGCTGACGCTATGGTTAAGTGCTGCATTATAAGGCTTGGGAAGAAAAGGCACATTCGTGGAGAATTAGGATTACCATTTCATCGGAAAATCTGGTAATGATCTGAAATCTGAATCTCCGCTTGAACTCTAATACTAATTCAGTAATTACCACCATCTAAAAATGGGCATCATCCAACAATTACCGCATGCAACCTGCAATTCCGCTCAGAGATGTGAACACCTGGGCTTGCAGTCTAATTAACTCATTCAGCAAAATTTGTCAAAGGCTCGTCCTTAGGCCTTCACACTCAGATGATCATTAGAGCTGCAGCAGATTAACGTGATTCAGAACTGCGTTTAAATCGAAGGCCAGGATTCAATCCAAACCCATCCTTAACTTTGATTTTCAAATATAAACAAGTCACATAGATATAAGTCTTCTACATTTTTTCTTCTTCAGGGTTATTTCTGGTGCTTGCACACTTGCATTCAAACTAAATTTTGACTGAGGTGGTTTTAACAACAGCTCTGAATGATAAAAATGGCTTCAGATATTTCTACCGAAATTATTAATGATCAGAGGAGAAGGAAAGTAGTTTACTTTGGTTGTTGGTTCTTGGCAACTCATCCCACTGGCCTGCTATGTGGTGAGCACTTTTTATCTGAAATGATGCAATACAAAACACAGCGCTATTATTAAAAGTAGTGTGTGCTGGAACACTATCATTAATACAGTGGCTCAAGTAAGGCAGTTGCCATGGTAATTAGAGAATAATTTGTATGGAATTATATTAATTTCAGAACATGCCATGAAAAGACACATGGCCAGGAATCAATTGGTAATTTCTAAGTCTCTGGAACAAATGAAGAGACCCCATGTTTTTTTAAGAAGAAATATTGAAGGTTGCACCCTTCCTAACCAAAAGCATGTTATTTCTGTTATTTGTTTATGGGTATAAACATTCTTTAGTTTGCATCATTCAAGGTATAACAACTATAATTTCAGTATTTTGACCAGTTTTTTTCAGCAAATGAATGTCGTGGTAGTTTGTGAAAGAATATCAAAAGTTTAATTTATACTGAGCAAGCAAACAGAAAATGCAACATTTAGAGGTAACAAAGCTGAAAGGTTGATATTTTTTTCTATGTCCTCTATCTAGTGTGAAAAGTGAATGTTACCAAAATCATTACTTGTTCATGCTGCAGCACACATTTGAAAAACATCAGTAAAGTGTTGTAAAAATGCTTACACAGAGGGGTTGTTTAGACTTGTGAAGCAAATCCGTGTGCCAAACCAAAAGAATGGGAACATTCTTTCGTAGGGAAAATATTAGTGAAAGAGGAAAAGGACATGAATACAGCAGAAGCTAATGATGTACGGGGCACATAAATATATTATATACTCTATTGTGGCATGAATATAGAAGTCTCACGGTATAATATTGTGGAATGTTTTGGCTAAAAGCATCCGCTAAATTGTAAATGAATAACAAATTTCAGTAACGCTTTCATTTAGTATTCATAGGTTGCTGAACAGAACAAAAATGTGCACTGAAATAAGAAGTTGGCAATTTAATTTGTTATTCAATGAAAAAGGCAGAGCATGTTGAGAGAGAGAGAGAGAGAAAGAGAAAGAGGCAGAGGAAAAGAGACAGAGAGAGAGAGAGAAACAGAGAGAGAGAGAGAGAGAGAGATTCAGCTTGAACAACAGAGGGCTCTGAGCATTGAATTGTGCTTGATACGTGGCAGAATACCACCACATTAAACGTGTCGCCAAGGGAGACGCTGACGGAATCTCGGCGAGGATTAAGGCCGTGGCGGTTTTAACGGATCCAGGAGCCCCCGTGGGGTCCCCAGGCTCTCCAACCGTCTCCTCGCTTCGGCCGCAGCTGCAAAACGGAGAGAGGCGGGGCTTCCGCCCGACCCCGCCCAAACAGATGCCGCCCTCCAGCTGCATCCCGGCGGAGACCTGTCGCAGGGCATCTCCGTCGGGGCCGCTCGCGCCGCCGTCGGCGGGCCTTCGTTCCGCCTGACCGGGACGTCGGCGCACGTTGTCGTTTCGCCGGCTCGCCGGTGATGGACGCCGGCGCTAATGACCGGAGAAGGCCCGGCGGTGCCAGGGGTGGCGTTACCACAGCGCAGTGCAGCCCCCCCCCTCTTTTTTTCCGCCTGTCCTTTTCTGCCTAATTACCCGGCCTGTGACGCATGCGACGGGAAAAGCCGCATGCAGGATTACATTTCGGTTATAACAGCTACGGCATTATGAAGGTTTATGGCTGTTCATTACAGCTACTGAAAATTCTCAGTTCTTCAAAAATTTTCAGTTTTCAGAATGCCTGTCAATGTGGGCTCAGTCAATAGTTTTCCTTTAGTACGACTTACTAAATGTGCATTTGTGTGTGTGTGTGTGTGTGTGTGCCTGTATGTATGCATGCTACTATTTTCTTCACTTTGGCGGTCACTGAACTGACTGAACCGTGTGAAAACAAACACATTTTATTGTAAACCAAAGTTGACTGAGTTAACATCAAAGTTATGCAAAGCTGGTCCCATATTCACAAAGTGTCTTAAAGTAGGAATTCTTTTAACTCGTAATGGAAAAGGTAATGATATGGACAGGGAAAAGCCCGATCCTAGCATGGCACTCCTATTCTGAAAAATGTAAACAAGGTATTGGCAAAATACAGAGTGAACATGAAAACTATTGCCTAATTCAAAATGCATATCTCAGAACCTATTTTTTTTTTTTGTTGGAAAATTATGTTGTTTTTTTTCCATTTTCTTCCCAGATATCCACATGAAATGAGAGATTTTCTCACTGTTACAGGGGAAATGTGTTTACATTTTAAAACAGGCTGAAGGTCCTCTGCTTTTTTTTAAACCGGGTTGTTCTTCGGTGTGGGCCCCTGTCACAGCTCGCTGTCTGCATGGTTTGCTCTGAGGATTAGCGCACCGCTTCACCCGGCACATCCTGCCATGAGGCAATGCCTCCATCCTGATTTCTGGCAAATTAGTCGCGAGGAAAACATCCGCCTGCGGTATGAGGGTCCCTCGTCCGGCGTTGGCCCCGCGGCCGCGCCGCCGTGATCGACATCAGCATAATTCCGGCTTGCGTACCTGTGGGTCGCCAGCTTTTTTTTTCGGGAGGCGAACCGCTCTGTTTTGCCGAACGCGCGGCGAGGCTAAAGAGCGGCGCTGGACCCGGAGCGGGAGCGATTACGCTCGAGTTCAGCCCGCGGCCTCGCGTCCGACTTTGCGCTAATCCGACACGAACAATCCCGCGTAGACAAATCCCGCTCGGTCCTTTCGGCGGGATTCCTGCAGCACCCTTACGGAGGTGAAAGGTCGTCCCAAAAAAAAAAAGGTTTAAAAAGCGGGGATCGGTCGTGCTCCATTGCTTCCCACAACGACAGTGAAGTATGGAGTTTAAAACAAAAGGGAGCTTAGGTGGCAGGAGTTTTTTTTTTTTTAAAGCAGTCTGAGACCTCCTGGAGAGTTAGCCTAGCTGCTGCTACCGGAATGAGGAACGCAAGTACACGTGTAAGATGTTGGCTGATTCTATGAGAAAATAAAACCCGAGGGTTGTTCTTGGGGAGACATCCAAGCACTCATAAATCAGACTGACGATCACTGGATTCTGTGCTTGACGTGACTCACAGTGCTTTCCTTGATGTACGCATTACAATTTACCATTCAGTCGTTGAGCAGAAGTTGTTAGCCAAATCAACAAAAAGCATTACATACAGTAAGCGCACAAAAAAACACAAGAGCGAGAGGCACACAGTTACGTTCACATGAATGCCACCATCAATGTGCATTCCTAAAGACCTTTGAGATAATGGGAGGAGGATTTTTTTTTTTAATTTTTATTATTAAACAAAAATATTGAGGTGGAGCTTGAAAGGTGAGTTTCTAGAGGTTCGCCGAAGAAAGCCGTCAGCCTCCCTGACTGACGGGGCAACGCCGCTCCGCCATTGGAGGACGAGGACGGGGAGCCGGGGCCACGAGGAGCGGCTGCCAGGTGCTCTGAGAGATGGGGCAGCCAGCTGGCGAGAGGATGCCGAACGGGGGAAACGCTTAATGATTATCGGAAGGTGAAATTCTAAAACCGTTTCACAGAAAAGCTTTTAATTACAAGTGTCATTACTGTGCATTTTATTTCAGATTTTTTTAATACCGTTTCACTTCCCTGATTGCTTTGTGATTCTAATTTGAGGTTTTTGCAGAGCAATGAATTCTTATGGCAGCACAACAATTGTAATATACTGCTTGAATTATATTGTTGCTCCCAGGAGGAAAAGTGTCAAAGTATATTCAAATTAAACAATTTTTGAGTACTCTCCCTCATTCATAGGAAATTTTATTTAAATGTGTCATAATATACTGCATATATTGCTTCACTAGTGCTAGTTAAATAGTAAAAAAATATATAATAAATTAAAGTACACATGAAAGAGGGCAAACAATTGATATATTTTTACTTTATGTGTATTTGTTTCTTATTATGACATGAAAGTAAAAGAATATTCCTTTACGTTTTAGTATGTATTGTAAAACTCCTTTCGCCTGAGGGGCCATCAATGCAGCTACTGTAGGCTTTTTTGCCATAAGAGTTTGATCAGAAAGAGAGCCAGAGGGGAAACTACTGCTAAGTTCTGATGCCATTGAACTGCTGTGATCAATGACTCCACTAGTGCTCCGAAACTGTCTTAGATTCGCATGTTGCCGTTTGCTCACTAGAGCTTTAGCCCCAGGTCCAGGCCTACCCTTTCAGGTGGAGATATCTGATTGGCTGCGATGCTTATTAAGAGGGAGGGCATAAGGAAAAATGTGGAAATGCCAGCTGCTTAATTAGAGGTTCGGGGACCTGGGAAGGCAAAGTGCCAGAAGACTCTCTTCAGCATTATGAGGAAGTAATGAAAGGACCTGATTTCCTCATTTACCCAATCCGGTAATCAACTGCCATTGGTAACCCTTAACAACATCCACTGGCGAGGGGATTAGGAAGCAAACAGAGTGGATTTCCAGCATCCACCGCCAAGAAGAATGTTAAAAAAATCAATGCTACTTTTCTCAGCCAAGTTTAATAAGGAACTAGGATGTTATAGTTTGTATTTTGGCTTGTTTTTCATTTTGGAACTGACACAAAAATCACATCCCCCCCCACTCACTCAAGTCAAGTTATGGGTGTGCCAACCACATCTTTTCTTCCAACAACGGGTCATTTACTGTATATTAATTACTCAAATCATCATCTCCCAAAGCTGACTTTCATTCAAGAATTGAAAAGCTTCTCTGAAGTTGGCAGATTTGTTAACGTTGCTATATGTGCTGTGACTGGTGAATCGTTATGTTAATCACAATGTCAATATCTATTTGCAAATGGTCAGTTCCATTACATTGCTGAGAAAAGTAACAATAATAAAATTATAACTTCCTCAACCGTAACACTTGAGAAAATTACGCTCAAGTTAGTGTGGAACATAGTAAACAATAATCTCTTTTTATGCTCACAACCCTAGATAGCAGTTTGCTAGCTAAGCTCCACATTTAAAATTATCGAGCAGACGGGCACTACGTGGAATGAAAACACACCTCATGGATGATGAAATCAGAGATAATGCAGGCTCTCAAATTTTAACCTTAAACAAATTTAGACCAGATGAAAAAGAATACAAACTTGGGATAAGGGTGGGGGTAGGTAGAAACAGTGAAAGAGCAAGGGAATTTCCATGAAAGTATATTATTTCTGAGAATCTTAATTAAATACAAAACCAATTGCATTGCAGTTTCATGTATGGAAGATTAGTGGTGCAAAAATATTTTTGCCAAATTCCATTTTATTTAGACCGCAATTTACATATTTTGCCATTTCCAAATCTGTGTTCAGTGCTATGGTCAGTTTTAATAAACAGATTGAGGAAACTTGATTGTTGAATCATTCATTTGGTTTGTGGTTGAAGCAGAAGACAAGGATATTTGCATTCTAACTTTTTGATTTAATTACATGGTCTTTCCCACCAGCATGATGTTTCACATTTACCTCTCCAACATCATTCACGCTGAATTACCTTCTCTAAACATTGCAAAAAGCTTCTGCTGCAGTTATGCAAAGCACGGATCTACAGGTAGTGTTTTCCTCCCTCATTTCAGTACTTACTCAGTCTTTACACATTCTTTGAGGATGGCCCTTGGTTTCCTGTTGCATCTTTGCAGCTTCAGAGCTAGCCTTGTGATTCAAACTAAACATACCTATTTTACCTATCAGAAAGTTTACAGTTTTTCAATCTGTTTTTGCATTAAAAAGGCATCCTAGCTCTTCCTTCCTCACACTGTTGACCAAAAGCTCAAATTATTGTGTAAGATCTCTCCGATACATGTGCCACTTTGCTGAGGTTGGCGGGAAAAAGTTTTACAAGGTAATGAAATAGCCTAATTTTTTTTGGTTTTTATTTCCGGCACAAATTTCCCATCTGTTTAATTATCTGGACAAATGGGATCCCAAAGATTCACCTGTCAGGATGCAGGACAGATGCTCAATTCTGGAATGTCTCTCTTCAATTTGGGGAGCAGCAGATATTCCTCATCTTACTGTTGTTCACCAGGACAGAGTTGGTTATAGGCTGTCTAGAAAACTGCCTGGAAAGTGACTTGTTTTCTGCTGTAATATTACGGTGAAAACAACAGAAGTAATATTATGAGTCTGTGCCAGAATAAAGCTGTTTGTGTACTTGTAGGTCATGTAGCATCTTGTCAATACAGCTGTTTCATCAGCCAACATTAAGCATCGTGTTCTCAAGATAAACCGATTATGCATGTGAAAACAAACATAGAGAACTGACTAGAGTTCAGTTCCACTGCGGTGGTTTGTGGGTGTTCCAGCTGGGCCTCCACTTGTTTTGATCTTGGCCTCATGCTAACGCTGAAGCAAGAAACCTGCTCGACCAGTACTGCAGCTTTGTAATGTCTAGACCTTCCACACGGTAGATTCCTTAATGTGGGCGATCCAACGAGCTGAAGGAAAACATCCAGCCATTCACAAAAAAACAGGCACAGATAAAAGATAAAAGACATGAGGACAGCCCCTGTATTTTGAACTACACTGATGTTGGCGATTACCAATAATGTAGATTGTGTTAGTGTTTACGTATTGTATTACATATCGTAATATCAATGCCATTGCTTATGTATATTTGTTGAGTGTTATTTGCAGGATGGTAAATACATTACTCTATCATGTAAACAGGTAGAGAACAGCCATGGTGAATACAATGGCTTATTTGGGAATACATGCTACCTCCAACAACACATTTTACCTGGGACAACTGTTGAAAATGCCTAGCTTACAGTAGGTGGACTGCATGGTCATTAAAAGTCTTTATGGCTTAATATTCGAAAGGAACATTTTTTTTTGGAAAATTATTTTAAAGATCACTTCCAGTTACAAGCACAAAATCATTCTATTCCATTGTTTAACAGTATGATGAACAATGGAATAGAAAATAGCCATTGAAAATAACCATAGCTTACCTTCAAGAAAACTTTACACTTGTGCAGTAGAGCTTATCCACGACACCTGGAAATTTCAACTCCCACACCTCCCACACCCATACACTCAAAACAGAAAAACTAATATTTTAAGTGGATTTTACATTCTTGTCACAGATTAGGTAGCCAAAGTTTTAAGAACAGGGAGAAGCCACAGCATGTTATGAGTTTCTGTCATAAGGATAGCAAAGCAGCCTTGTTCTCAGTTTCAAGGTCAGTTGGTTACATAACAATGTGATATAGCCAACACTTTTTACTATAGGACACTTAAAGAAAATGCATGGCAAATCTAGGAGTTTCTTCTTTTTCTGAATGACAAGAAATACCAGTGGCTCTCTTTGTTCAAAGTTACCATGCAAACTCAGCCACCGCATTTGCTAACTGACTCAATGCTACAATGCAGTGGGAAAGTTGACTTTTTGAAGTGCACAAAGTTCTCATATTTAACAGTCAGAAAGAAAATCCACTGACCCACATGCTTTGTTTTGGACCTTACAGATATCATGTGGTTGAACACAACTAGTATGATCCGAAGGAAGGACGATGGAACCAAATCTTGTTGTGGGGGTGCCCTGAGTTGTGTTGGGTGCTGGTGCTATGGAACTTTTTACCATGCTTATCCAATCACTGAAAAATCTTCTATGCAACAGGGAAGGCACAAAGTTGAGTGTACATCTCCCAAAACATATGCAGCTGGCCACCACTCTGTCTCACTCTTGCAATCTGTCTGTTGAGCTTTTATAAAAATGTTCACTGCTGTGTGTTTCAGCATCCATAAAATTGTTTCCAATTCTGTGCTATTTGTCTGCTATTTCAATAAGGCACTGTAATGATAATTTGACAAGTACCGTCAACCTTCTTTCTTGATAACACAGTAAAATAACCAAAGGCTTAGAAAAACAGAAATGATAATGTCTTTATTAAATCAGGAAAGACTAAATCCAACTTCACATCACAAACACATAAACACTTACCTGCGCAGTGAAATCAGCTGGGATTCATGGTGTGTATTTAGACTTAGTGTTACCACAGAGATGTGTCCATTAGATATAATTCATTGTTGGTCATTCAAATTCATATCAGTCATAGGCCTCTGAGTGCCAGTGATTTTTTCCTGATTGCGCAATGTTGTACAATATTCAGAATTCTCCGGTTGTTCGTCTACTCGTGGAAGATCTTAACCCACAAAATACATGTTTTTCATAAGATATTCAACAGCTTTTTTCAGAAAAGAAATACAGTACATGAACAATTCAATATGATTTTTGTCTTTGTATTATTTGTGAAATTCATTTCAAATATTCTAATTTCAAAGGGAATTATTTGAAAATGAACAATCTCATCAAAATCTCTTCAGTGCTGTAATGTAATGAAATGCACTGTCTGCCAAGCACAGTTAGATTTTCTGAGATGCCCTCAATATAAACCCATCCAAACCAATGGGATGTCAAACAAAAAGCTTCATAAGATAATTTTTTCGTAAAATATGTTTTTGTAGGATATTAATATGTAACAGAATTTCATTGTTTTGCATTGATGAATATAAACCCTGTGTGTACGTGTGTGTACCATGTGCCCCCCCCCCCCCCCCCCCCACACACACACACACACTGTACTCCAGCAAAAGTGGGGGGGGGGGGGGCTGCAGAAGAGGGCAGGGCCAGGGCGGGGGGTGGAAAAGCAGGTCTGCGACTCAGAGGCCGGGCGCGATAGGGAATGGGGCCCCGGCTCCCCCAGCGCTTGTTTAAGGAAAGATTATCTTGACAAATTGGATAAACATCTCCGGCGTGACAGGATGTTGATGGAAGGCCGGGTCCGCGCGCGCACCTGGGCATGCTCGGTTTGCTCGGTGTGCGACCGAGGGCGCGCGGCTCGTCTGGGCCCCCGCTTTGTCTCGCCCCGGCAGGTAAAGACAGGCACGGGGCCCCGTCTCCGCGCGGCAGATAGCTGACGCTCTTCAGGTGCTTCTGGAAGTTTCCCGGGTCTAAAATAACAGCAGGCCAGGCTGAGAGGACAAAGGGAGTGGAGGCGGGGGGGTTGGGGGGGGGGGGGTGCTCAGAAAACAGGCCCCAGCTGTGCCAGGGAGCCACGCCCTGCAACAGGTGGGTATTGGTGGAGGGCAGACAAACATGCGCCGCCGCGAACCGCCTCCCCCTCGCTGGCCGCCCCGCCCCGTACCTGGCCGACTTCCACTGACATCACTCGCCATGGTGATCTCTGAGATCGCAAAATACTACGGCAGGATACTGTGTGCCGGGAATCTGCCACTTCATGAAAGGGAACTTTTTTATGATTCCCATGTATTGTATATGGTTTGTAATGTCTATTTACCTAAACGTTTGGAGACTGAGTGTATGCATCTTTATATGTTAGCATATCCTATATCACTTTCTCTTGGAAACACCAACAAAAATCGCAATGGAAAATACATTTAGCAGTCTGTGAATTAAATGTTTGCTCATGATTTGACCTCATCTGCACGATCCTGCTGACAACCTGTTATGTTCAGACCTCACACACGCATACAGCACAGTCGCATTGACGGCTGTGGTAATGAGACAGGTAAGATGACCTTTCTTGGATTCTGTCCTCAGGGAAGAGTTGAAAGGTGATTGATGGCACTTGGGGAGGACAGAAGGAGATGGCCCCGCCCACTCTGCTACCTAGGAGCACCTGGAGGAGATTCCAGTTTGCCTTTAGCCAATGGAGTTTTCTGTAAAAAAAAACAAAAAAAAAAAAAACAAACAAACAAAAAACAAAACAAAATGGAGGGCATGTATTTTGTTTAGCAAGTTAAAGATAAACATATTAATTTTCTTCTGGACCTATTGGGTTATGCAGTGAACAAGTTAATCCAAACATAACATTAACTCTGGCACTGTCTCCACTTTGAGAGGGGCCATCTCAATCCTTTTACACACACATTAGAGCTATCGAGTCATGCCGTGATATTTAATGGGACTCTGCGGGGGGTAGTAGATTTAGGAGACTTAGCATAATTAACAATATGACATACTCTACAAAGTGCATATTAAGGCCCTGTTCGGTGCTTTGTTTGGTCTCAGTATCCTGTACAGTTTACAGCCTTTCTCCAAGGGGTTAGTGGTGTCCTGCAGGGACCACTGCAATGTTCTCATAGCTGGGATTTTATTTGGTTCATGTGACTGATGCAGTACTGCCATTTCAACTACAAGTCCAAAGTAAATGCGTTCACTTTTAACAGCCATGTAATTGCAATCATGGCTTTAATTTTCTCCTTTCTTAAAGGCAAAGCTTTTAATAGCGGTTATGTCCCAAGCATAACCTTAGTCCAAGTCTCCGAGACAGAATTTTAGAGTGGACACCATGTTAAATGCAAATCAGTTCTCCACACTATGGATATACCAGTATAATGTACAGAGTCTGTGCTTCGCTAAAATAGTAAATAAATATGCGAGGCAAACAGCTCTCTTTGTGAGAAATAGAGTGTGTTTTGGGGGGGGGGGGTGCTATTCAAGTCACAGTGGGGCTGGAAAACAATTATAGTAAGTAGAGGTGAGTCATATAAGCCGCCTGGCCTGCATTCTGTTTCCTCTGTTCATCCAGGGTGTCGCATGTGACAAACCTGCTCTCGTTGAAGTGATTTCATGAATGATTCCTGTTAGGTGGTAACTGTACAGAGAAGCCAAACTATTTTTTTTGCTCCTACAAGTGAAGGTACTTCAGAGTTCAAGTGAATTCAAGTTCTGTTGGAGGGTTGGAGTATGTCAGATTAGTCCATAAGTTCTCTGTTACCACTGTCCAAATTTCACCAATAGACCGAAATGCAGTTCCTTTTGACGAAGATGATAGTGTATATAATGATACTGTTTTTGGAAAAATAAATTAAAGAGCTTCTTACTTGTTTTGTCTTGCTAAACATTTAGGTCATTAAGAATTTAGGTCCTACCTTCAATATGTAATAATCAGGGACTATAACGGCATAGTGAAAAACAAGTATACGGTTATTCGTGGCTTAATAAAATCTGATCTGGGGTCTCTGTATTTCATCAACAGGAAAAGATCTGGGCCCATATTCATCAAGTGTCTCAGAGTAGGATTAGTGTTGATCCAGGATCAGATTTCTCTTGTCCATATCCAAACATTGCTCATGATTAGCTACAAAGCTAAACACATCCTGAGACAATGAATGAATACGGGCCTTATTTCTTAACAGGGATGACAAGCTTTGGGAAAGACGAGAACCCTTACAAATACAGCAAACGGCACCATTCGCATCATAATATGTATTTTTATTTCATTAAGAGCTTGGTCACCGAGAGTGGCAGGAGCAGGAAAAAAAAAATCAATAAATAAATAAATAAAAATCCTTCCTCAGTTTCCCTCTGAGCTGCCAGGAGTCAGGTTGCAAGGGTGGAGGTGTTTCCATGGCTTTTTGCCATCAATCATTTCATTCTCTCACCCTGGATGCTCTTTACCACTTTTGTCATGGCAAGAAAGGCCCACAAGTATCCCAGAAAACCTGGCTAGATGCAGTCCTCTGTTTTATCATCCAGACCATTTAGCCTTTAAGCTGGGAAATTGTTTATTGTGCCCCAGGAGCATAAGAACAGGGCTTGTCCAGTGCCAAGAGCCTCGCTAGAGAGGGACTGGGGCCCCGGGGCCCTGCGGGGCCCTCCGGTGGGTTAGGACAAGATGCAGGTGTCAGGTGCTGAATTTAATGTTTTGAGAGATTTCACCCTGGACAAATTTTTATTCCATCCATGTGAGCTCAATAAATGTTATGTTATTCAATCACTTTTATGATTCAGGCATATAACACATTGGGTGGTTCATGCCCTTTCGCTGTTTTACCATTCAAGGTTTTCTGAACATGTTATCACAATAATTTGTTTGTTTTCGTTTTGTATTTTCACTCACATACTGGAGCTATTGCATGACCCTGCATTTCCGCAGTTCACAAAAAACTTATCCATGTCTACTACTCTGGACAACAATATTAATCAAATTGTAGATATTATCTATTGTTTGTTACTACGTTGTGCATTTTTTAAGTGTCTTGTCTTTGTCTCTGACTATTTCATTTATAAACATATTTTAGTCCATGCATATATAAACATTTAAAAAGTGCTCATTAATTACTGTACTTTGTATGAGCATTCAAAGTGGATTAGGACAGAACTGTACCTTGCTCTCATGGCCAGATTTCTCTGGGTGGTGCTTTCTATTTCAATTCAGATTACACTTTGGAGAAGGGAACAAGAACGTCCCCATTCATTCAGTTTGTATGAACAGCCAGAAGGCAAGTAACTGCTTTGTATTCAAGATATGATCAGCGGATTACAAAGAGCCTTGTGATATGCCACACAAGTAAATAACCATGTTGGCAATGTTCACACAATGTCCTGTTGATGCTAAGGAAATTTTCCCCCGTCTCTGATTCCATTTGGGCACAAGAAGATCTGGACCTCTCATTTCAAGCAACTCAAAGAAATAATGTTTGTCAACACGCCTCGTTTTATCAATCTGATAACAATGAAAACATCTCCTGTTTTGGGATTTTTCTAAACTTTTTTAAGCAGCCGTGTACCAGTGAAAGTTGTTTTATAGCAGTGGAGCAGGGGGCTAGTGAACAGAACATATTTTTGGGTGGTGTCTGTGGCTGGCAGAGCAGTGGTGGTTACAGAATTTCAGGATTGGACTGCTGCTGCATAACTTCGACAGGGTGCATGTTCTCTGCATAGGTCTGTTCACATTACATATCCATATGTGTTTCGGGAAAGGGGTCCTCAATAAGATATCAACTGTGATGAGTATCTTTGAACATATCATTAGTAAAGTTGATTCATAGTGAATTGTATGAATTGTAGTGAATATTGTTTCTTTTTGCCAATTCACATTTTTCATTCTCACAGTCTCAAATCTCGCACATTAAACACACCATAGATTTTCTACAGCAAGTACTGTTGCATTGGTGAATGTAATTTTTCAATTTCATCATCCCCAACCTTTATCCTCATATATTTAATTGATTCAAGTGTGTTTTTCCCTTCATAAAACTTTGAATAATCTATCAGTGACATTTCAAAATATAGTATGAAAGAGTCTTGTATAATAATGTTATTTTAAAATAGCTTACATAATATTTTTTTCATTAACTGCAGTGGCTGACTGAACTCAACATGCTGCATAAACACAATAATAGAAAAGGAACTCTGAATTTTGTGAAGGACAAAATTAATTACAATTACAGTTCAGAAAGGCTTTGGTTCACAGACGGTAAGACCAAAATTTTAATTATGGTGCCTATGATGTGGACCAAATAATCCGCCTCTTCAAAGCACACTCATTTTCATTTTAACGTAAAAAATATTAAGCCTGATTTTAAAGCATAATAATAATTATAATTAAAGTATAATAATATTTGGACATATGTTTCTCCATCTATACAGTCTCCATAAGCACATTACTGCAGAACAGTATGTTTCTAATGTACACAAGACTACCTTAGACACATCATTATGAGCATACCGGTTGTCCTTTCTTTTTTTACAGTATAATTCATGTCCACTGAGATGTAAAGTTGTTAAAAGATCATGTGATTATGTTCTGTGAAACTAGCTAAAGGGTCAAAGGATAACTAATTTGATCCCACACTCAACTATGCAATAAAGCAGAGGCCTACATTTAATCAGCATTAGTCCTTAACTCTGGCTCTGAAACAAAAGCAAGAGTTGGTCTATTTCGTCACAAACAGAAGAGAGTTCAAATGCACTCATCGAGCTGTGTTAAGAAACAGAATTAAGCGCAAACGCTAATTGAACCCGAGCCAAGGTCACGCGGACAGTGCGCCCAGTCAGCTCAGATAGACCGTGGCGCAGTTCACTATCCGGGACAATGCAGTGTCTCGAGGGGGGAACGGCTGCGATAGCGCGGCTCGGCGCTAATTATCCGAGCGGCTTTCATCGCGGGAGGGTGGCAGTCATTTTATTTAGCCGGGGCTGGATGGCCTCGAGCCCCCGGATCAGATGTTTTTACAAGGCACCGCTGTTACACCGCACATCTGTCACACTGGAAAATGCGCCGCTCGCAGATGATTTAAAACGTGTCGAACGAGGCCTCTTGGCCTTGGGTGACTGACGCCAAGTAATTTGTGTCGTGCGGCAATATCGGCAACTTTCAACTGTAGCGGGGAGGGAGGGGAAAAAAAAACTATGTATGGAAAATGTGCCGCTGTTCTGACAGGTGGCCAATGGGTGAGTCTGTCAGTGCCTGAACATCAAAACAACATGCAGCCGGCCCAGGTGGAACAGCTGGGAGGGGAACTTCACCCGCTGAGTGCACCAGCCCGGGGAGTTCCGCATCACGTACGGAAGGAAGGCGATATCCGTTTGAAAGTTTGAATATTGGTTGCTTGTGGAGTTAGAATGGTGAAATTTATGATAATTTCAGAAACATCTTACGATTTTCCTTTATGCTGAACAGTTCCATGTCAGGCACTAATGGAAGATGACATCAGTTTGAAACTATGGTGATTTTGAAACATATTCTTAAAATCGACATCCAAATCTCCTTTCTGAATTTTACTCAATTAAAGAAAGTATTAGTGCAATCCGGATCTATTTACAATGTAGTAGGAAAGTTGTGGTCTGGGGAGGAAAAAGGGAAACGTAAAACTACTGTTATTCCCCACTAAAGTGCATAACCTTGTATCAACATTTAAAAAAAATTGTTGCAGTAATGTTTTATACTAGTTGGGATAAATTGTACTCCAGTATGTTCTTTCTTAAGAGTCACAGGTCATGCAGTGCATCTTGAGGTTAGTGGAGATGAGTGGCCATTAATATTTGAGACTGATTGAACCGGCCTTACAAACAGTAATTTATTTTTATTTGAACATATAAAGATGCTAATGTCAATCAACCGATAGAGGTCATGAGAAGAAAACTGAAGAGTTGTACTTTATCCTTGACTCTGAGGACTGCTGCCACTGATGTACTTTTCAGCTCTCGATAACCATCGCCGAAAGACGCAGACTGAAAAACAGGAAGCGCGCAACCTTATTGAATTGGTGCCAAAATGTATTTTCAAAGGGTGTGAAAGGTTTAGAACAACAGTGCTGAGGACCTCCGCACATACCCGGAGCTCCTAGTGAAGCGTTTTCCTTTTTTGTGAAAAGCCTAGTTCTGGTCAGACTGGGGCAGGACAAGGGGGGGGGGGGGTCACTGGCTGACCCTTAAGTGTTTTTGACCTCTCTGCAGGCTGCGGTCGGCGGGGAGTGCGGGCTTCTGAAAGGCCTGGGGTCAGCACCCGGTGACACAGGGCCTGCCACGCTTAATTCCTGTGGAGTCCTGCGGAACAATGGGCCTCGTCCCCCGCTTACACGCTCGTCCCATTGCAGTCCACCCACTGGCTATTGCCTGCTTTCACGGCCAGCGCTCACCTGACCTTCTAGGTGCCTCGCTCGGTAACATTCACACACACACACACACAAAAAATCAATCAGTCGAATTAAATCCACTGAATGATTGAGTGTTCCAGTCGACGTGATTTCTTCTCTTTCAGATCCGTCTGTGCCATTCAAAACTCCCGAAACTGTCCTTCAGTACCCACAGAGAGTAGCTCAATACGGTATGTCCATTCAAGCTGTTTTTGCAGACAGGGGTCACAACATTATTGTGGACTATGAGTTGATCGAATGGGTCAATAATAATGTCCGTAAAGGGTTGATGGATTCCTGTTTCTCCCCTGCTCTCTAATGCAAAATTGTTATTTTGGCTGCAATTAAAATGAAAAATGTGAGTGAAAACAATAAATGAGAAAATGCTTGAATTAAAAACTTAAAGTTAAGGCAAAAACACATCTTTGACAAAGTTGAATCAAACAGATTTTATATTTTCTCCCATTACGTCCCAATCTTATCAATAGAGGTCTAAAAGGAGATGAGGATGTTTAGGCAGATACCAGCGGCTGAGATATAGGCAGTGCGGGCACTGGGTCCTGTGGTGTGGGAGGGCCCATGATCCTCTTCCTAGCCCTACCTAAAGAAAAGTTTGTTCATTTACACGCCCTATCATTTGAGACGTTTCCTCCACATTGGATAAAGCACATGTTTTTCTCCTTAGTGCCATCTGATTGAATATATCATTCAATAAGCAAACTGAACTCGATCATGGTTATTATACTTTGTACTATAGTCTGCGACCATGTCAAACCTATATGCCCATTCTACGGAAAATATTGTTAAAAATATTCAATTCAATTTCTATTTCTGAGAAATTTGTCTGTGTACGTTGTCCAATGTCAAGTGTCTTATTTTTCATCATGTAGTAACGTAATGATGAAACAGAATGGCTTAACTGCTAGCTAGTTTTGGAAGTGAAATTCTAAGGTCAGCTAGCTAGCTGAGGAAGAGAATAAAGCTATAATCCTAGCTACAAATAAGCGTATCAGAATGTCTTATAAACACAAAAACTAGATCTCATAAGAGAAAAGATAAAATGGACCAGGAGAGAAAGGTAGCCAAGCTCCACAGTTGGATGGCTCTTTAAAAAGCAATCACCAAACTCAACTGTGTCAAAATTTCTGTCTGACCACTACAACGGGGATATACGAACAACCTTCCCTGCTGAACTGTCGTCATTCAGGTTCGCTCAACACACATCTCAGTCTTCTTGCAAAAATGCTTATTGTGGAACACAATCTGGTAATCTTGGATGAGGTGTGTAGGCTACTGCTGTTGCTTATGACATCGCTTGTCACAGTCGCAATAGCAGAGCGCTGTTTAAATTAAAGAATCTTTTTGGACAGGGAAGACTAAATACACTAGCTACAGGCTACCTGTCAAAAGCGTCAGAGCTCAGGGGCTGATTTTGAAGGTGACAGCAGATGATTGTAAGGAATGTGAGGCTTGTCAGATGCCCTTCAAATAAGTGAGTGGATAAAGTGCTTTTCAAGTGGATTGGTGTTGGAATTTTGATGGTGCCAGCCTGTTAGTTTGACTTGGGCCATCGCTGTGTGTCTCAACAATTGTATTTGATTTGTATAGCAAAGTGGCGGTGCAAAACAGTAAGCTATAATAATAAAATTTCTGATGAGAATAACCATTACCCACATGTTTTTCTTTAAGTGAAAGCAGATCATTAGTAGGGTGGGTTGAGGGTGTTTTCATAAAATAATCATTTTGATCTTAGAAATCGTTTACTATGTTAGGTTGTACATTGTACGATGATTTTTAGTGATCCCAATATAATAGCAATCTTGGGGATTATGGGTTTTTCATCATCTTCCAATGGTTGCATTAATGCAGGAGGGTTCTTCGAAGATGACACAAACTTGAATCACAACAAAATAGTTATTCCTGTTTCTTTTAGCCAATTGTCTTTAGGTGTCTGACATTTTGTTTTTTAATTGATCATGATAGGATATTTATTTATTTATTTTACATTGGTCATGCAATGCAACTCTGACAACAAACGTATTGTCCAAAACAAGTCAGTGTCTTCTGGTTCAATACATTTATTCACTGAATCCTTGGTTTTCAATTTTACAAACCAACAAAAATTGAATTGCCACAATTTCTACACAACTCCAAGCTTATTCAGCAAATGTACCCACATGCAACAATCATTTGAAAAGATTGCATGGAGTATCCTTTGAATGGAAAAGAATAAATCTAGTACACCTAATACCAAGAATATGCCTTCTAATAAATTATAGTCGCTGCCAACAGATGTGATTGCAGCTACTATAATTTATGGGAAAAGAAAAACATCTGCTGGGAGAATAGCACAGTAGTGATGCAACTCACTCACTGAGACTGTGCTACAGATTCTATACAAAAACCAGATGGGCAGAAGGACCTGATGCATTCACACCTGTCGCTCTCTTTCCTAAATGCATAAGGTTACAGTTAGTAACAGGAGTTTCAGTGCTATTCTCTTGAGTTTTTGAATATAAATGAAAAGCAGGTGAAATATACAACGTTGCAACAGTTTTGTCCTTGGTTACACCCCTCTATGATTAGTCATAAGATGTATTCAACTGGAATGCCTTAGCTTCAAGCAAAAGGCGACAGAACGCTCAATGTTACGAAAGCAGAGCTGGGTATCTGGTGGGTCTACAGAATCTGTGACATTCCATGCACACTAGGAGGTGGGTTCTAGTCTGAGACATGCACCCACAGCGGCATATAGTCCCTATCTCCAAAGGCAAACAATAGGAATGGTGTTTTATGCAGTGTTCCTAATGATCTAAGGTGATACACCAGCCAGCCAGACCAGTTATCTTGCTGTTGAAAGGAAGTCACACTGGGGCATTGCCAATGACAATGCAAGCTATATAACCGCAGCACAGACAGAAAGTTAAATATTTACAGGGTCCAATTTTATTTACGTAGAGGGACCACCTCTCTGACTTCCTCTGTCACACTTCACAGTATGTGTGGGCCCTTTTATTTTAGTGCCTGTTTTCCTGAGGTTGACAAATTCACATGTAGCCTAAATATGAGCGTAACCACCGTCAGTAGATCATTGCATTTCATGATTTCCAAACTAATGAATGAGAAAAATTTAACAGGAATATTTACCAAAATAAAACTGTTTTTTTTTTGGTATACCATTAAGTAGAATTTGCTCCTTCTAGTTCACTTGAGTATATTTACCAAATTAAGAATGTTTTGTCCATTTTATCATTTTATTTCAGAAAGCTTATTCTAATGGGGCCCCTTTTTTAATTTATGAAATACAATTAAGCGTGACTTATCCCAGACTCTTCCACAGCTAACTGCTCCTCCCATTTCAGTACATTTAAACAGCCTTAAATAATCGTACAAAACACAAGTAGGGAAAGCAAGTTATATGACTGAAAGGCACGTGGGTCTTTGTGGGTTTATTCATATTCAGTATTTATTCAGAATACAGTATATATTAGGCTACAGAGGTTTATCTCATTGTGTAACTTAAAGAAGACTGGAAAATGAAGACAGACTGTTACAGTGACTAAGTTAGGAAGGTTTGTCCAAAGAAACAGGGTTTCCACTACGATTGGATGTTCAGGCAAGTCAGCGCCTTCAAAGAAGAACCAACATGTGAAATTGGTACAGAATCGAGATTACCAAGTGCTACTCAATAATTTCAATTTTTTAATTGAATGGTGCCCTGTTAAACTTACATGATACCTACATATTAACATAAATCAGTGAAATATCACAGAGGACAACTTCCAACATGTATTTATAGCTAAATAAAAACCAGTGTCGGAATTAAAAGGACATTTATTTTCAATTGAAGTTTTTAAATGTCCCCCTATGATCAAATTTCATTCTTCTAAGCGTGAATGGCATGCACGGAGAATACTGTACCCCCACAGAGACCCATGGATAAAATACACACACTGCCTCTGTGACAGGGTAATCACAAAGTATATATGAAAATAAAGGCGCACTTCATTTTGGGGAAAGATTTGAACACTGAAGTTTCTCACATGCCCCCCCCCCCCCACCCTTAACTCCACCCTCCCACTCCCTCTCTCTCTCTTTCCCTCTAAAATGATGGAGACAGCGCCTTGGGGCTCTCCAGTTACTATTGTGAGTCCAGCGCTGGGTCCTGTTTGGGGTCATTGTTTGCGCTTAATCAGCCGTAACAAATGGAGCCATCCAGCTCATTACGTATTCGCACACCGAGGTGACCATGGGAAGGCCCCTGCCGCCCGGGCCTCTGGGTCGGTAATGACCATCTCCCCTGACCGGCGGGCTCATAAATACCTCCGTCCCGCTCCCGCCGCCGGGCCGCCGACAAGCCGCGCTGTCTGGACCCGCCTCGTCGCTGCGCGTCGTCTGACGGCCACGCGTGCGTTTCGCTGCTTCTGTGGCGCTCGTCTCCCGTTCTCAGCCTCGCGTCGCCATGTCATCAGCTGTTTACAAACACCCGTTCCTGGATGGCACAGACACCCACAGAAAACTTATGAGGGACCAAACAACTGGATGGGAATGGGGGGGGGGGGGGGCAAATAGGGCATATTGGTTTTTCAAATAGCAAATACAGCCCAACCTCAGAGATACATCTTTACAGACAAAAATATAAACCAAACAGTGTAGGACCCAGAAGATGCATAAGCAATTATGCCTTTTCTAGCTCTGTATTATTGTATGTAACACCTAGATTCACTGCAATATCACTGCTGAAAAATGTGACCATTAAGCAGAAATGTGTCAGACTTTCTTGTGATAAAAAAATTTGAGATACTCCGCTCTTTGTAACTGCAAGTTGGACCAGCTAAAGTCAGCAAGTTTGGAACAAGTGTCAGTGGGAGCATGGAATAATTTTTTGGTAGCAGTGCAGCAGTTCATTATTATGCTGTGATTTTCAGAAAGCTAAAATGTACAGATAAAATACTGTTCTAATGATATTCCATGTGTTATTGGTTTAAATGATTTATAGCAACAAGGTGAGAAAAAATAAGGCTAAATTAATACAAGTGAATTTCAATTTTAAAAAGTTTCGCATTTTGATATCACTTTCCGAACAATTTGTGATTCCTTTGTATTTGTGGTCATCTGGTAATGGAATATTTTTGCTTCTGAATGAGGGTCAATGTCTTAAATAAATTGTAATGATAAAGAAACCCACAATTCAATCAACATTTGACTTTTCTTGTTTGGCAAATTTTCTTGAAAAAATCTTTATGAAAAAAAAACAACTTTCATTTATTTGTTTGTCAATGTTAAAGACGAATGCCGATTGAATACAGGCCAAGGTTTTTACAAAAAGCCTCGGCCTGCATTATTATTTGTGCTGAAACTCCTGAAGTTATGCATTTATTTCTCACTCAGGAGAGTGGATGAAACCCTCAAGTGGTCAACAGCTAATACCACAGAGCCTCGGTCCTTTGGGGGCACACATCCCTGCCAGCCATTTGGACCTCCTGCCACATGTACCCCGGGTGCGAGAGAGACGGAGCGAAGCATGATATAGGATTTGCAGCGTCGGAAGACGGTGTGACGCTGGCGTTTGCCCGCTGTACGGGCAAACGTGACAATAATTTGAGCTGACTCACCCGTCCCTTCGTTATAATCCCCTGGATGTGCAGCCCCTTGCACAGGTGTCCAGAAAATCCCATTATCATCACTGTAGTCCGGGGCAAAGGAAGGAGGAAGAAAGAGAAGAGAAATAAGCATGACTACAAGTGTCACTGCATGGCACATCATCTCCTTGGAACAGTCTCGAAGAACAATTCATCCCCACACCTTTCACACCCAGATACATGCTATGTAATGCTATTGCTGTTGTCATACCATTGTCTCTGTAGTTATGGTTCGCAGTTGTTTGAACATAAACTTTGTGAGCATCCGCTATTGGACCCACTGTCACTGTACCCCAGTGTTCTGCATAATGTGCTGAATTGTTTGTGTTTAAGATTACCAATCAAGTGATCTATTCAAGCTGCAGAAAAGCTCATGTTTTTTCTGATGTTGTTTTCTAATAAATTAAAAGGTAATGTTTTATGGCAACTAAGCTCCTGAGACTTGTCAGAAAAACAGTTAAAGTATTTAAACATTTTTGACATAGTACAAGTGTCATGGATGTCAAAAACATGTTGCAGTGAAATCTTTCAAAAATATAACTTACGTTATTTTCATTGAATGCCCCGTGTAGCCGTGTAAAGAAAGTTTCAGCACAGTTTAATTTGTATAGAGATGCATCTCCTCTACAGGGGAGAAAAATGAATTGCCAGGTCTTAGCAGGATATGATGCCATCTTAGCTGGGCCTATTTTACCTAACAAAAACAGTATAAATAAGTAAATAAGGCTTAGTGTGTGCATTACTAAAGAGATTCCAGGATTAGCGCATTCCAGGAGAGAAAGTGCTGTTTAAATGCTGGAACACTTCTCAGGAACAATGGAGCCTATCCACTCAAGCCTGTGGAAAACGAGTGACCGATGCAATAGACCAGACTGGCTAACAAAGTAGCAAGTGGCCACTGCAGTGAGGCAAAACAGACAACGCAAAAGTGATGAGCGACTGCTGAACTGGGACAGAGGGAGCAATAGCTACTGCCGTAGCGACCCAGACTGACCAACAGAGCAGTAAGTGGCCAGTGCAGTCTGGAGGAAGCAGTGTTCCTTCAGGCTGTGGTAAATTAAATAACGGCAAGGGACTGATTTGCAACCATATAATAGGCTTTTTTTTCTCTACTTCTGTCGCGGGGTAGGGGGGCTCTCCACGTTTTCAGTCCCTCCCTTCCTCTCCCCATTATTGTCTGCCCTGCTCCGCCAGTCTCAGTTCGCAAGCTGGGGGCTGCACGTTTTGGGATAGGGAATTACCTGCCCCCCACCCTTCCTCGAATTCCCTGCTGACATGTTGAAATCTCTGCAAGACTGGGTAGCAAATGATCTTTTGCCACACAGCATCCTTCAACCAATTCAATTTTTTGAATTCTGAATTGTTTACAACAAAATTTGTCTTATGTTTATTTATTTATTATTTATTTTACTTTTTTGAGTTCAGAACAGGCTCCCTACTGTGAAAATGTCCGCTGTTTCCTGTTAATGAAACAGGAAGCTGTAATAAAAGGCAATAAAAAGTACCATTGTGGGGTAATTTCACGACTCAACATTGGTGATAGGTTCACCACTTTGAAACTTTTGTTTTTATCTACTGGTTTGACAGTTTTACTGGGATAATAGAATAAAAAAATTGAATTGAATTGAATAGCATTACATTACATCCAAAGCAACGTACAAAAGTGCATATCATGGTCATTGTGACGTTATTATTGAGTTAGATCTGGTTTAATTGTACCCGACTGTATTTTCTCCCCATCCAGTCAAAAACATCTGCATTAAAAACAATGACTTATCATTCCAAAGCTATTAAATACCATTACATAATACAAAATGATTATTATGCCTCAAAAAATATATAAATTAAAATTAGTCAATAAATGTCGCACTGTTTAAACTTAAAAATCAGTATTGCTATTTTTTAAGATACTTCTAACATAAATATAAAAGTTTCAGACTTATCTTTTAGCAAATGCAATTACAGATAAGGGACAGCACCATATTCTCTCAAGGGGCCTCCTTAATGCTGTCGTTAATTGTAGACTGAGCCTAAATTTAGCCTCATTCATTGGTAACTAGTGATATGGAATTAGATTCATTTATATTCAAATTGACAGTCCTTACATTACCAAAGCAGTAAAGAGATTCATTATTTTCACCAAGAGACTGCTATGGTCACTACCATTCATCGTCTCCATTTTGTTTCTGAAGGGCAGCTTAGCTCTTAAAAATATGAAAACAAGCTAAATATTTAATAGTCCAAAGCTTCAGGAAGTAGAATTTGCACTCAGGCTTGACCGTGCATGCGCAACATTGCTAAGACTGCTTGTATGGCTGAGAAATTCTACTGTAAAATTGCTTTCCACTGAGAGCGAAGGAGGCCAGTCAATGGTGTACCCGTGAGAAACCAAGATGTGAAGAGAGGTCTGAAGCTGCCTGCGGTACAAAACAGGAAGTGCTTCGCTGGCATTGTGGCCCTCGCTTCATTCGACGGCGAGCGAGGAGAAAGGACCGGCATCTGTCACTCACAATGGCGGTAAGGAACGTCAGAGGCACGTGACAGCCGAGGCATGCCTTCCCCAACCCCCTCCCGTCACTCAAAAAAGC